>NC_064638.1:929134779-929437809 GCF_023864345.2 Schistocerca serialis cubense
TGCCATATCATTCTTGCTTGATTCTTTGAGTTTCTTATTATTTTAAGCACAGAGTATACTTTTTGCCTTTAATGACACAACACAGTAACACAAAAGAAAAGAAGAAAACTTTGAAGTAGTATTTGTAATTCATATCCACTTCTTCATTACAACTAGTTGTCTAAATTTTATTACATTTTTTCCTTCCTAACACCTGATGTTTTGAAGTCAGATGTTAATCACCCATCCTCTCCATTTCCTGAATCCACTTTCAACTGTTATGATGAAAATGTAAATTCAAAATGCTGTAAGAATATAGTTAACAAGATATTAAAAGCCTCATCTACAGCTGGAGAGTTATCATGCTAAATGGGCTAAATGACACAATGTACTTTCTAGGTTATTCAGAATAAACTTTATGTAGCTGGCCACTGTGGCTGAGCAGTTCTAGGTGCTAGAGTCTGGAAATGCGCTGCTGCTACGGTCGCAGGTTCGAATCCTGCCTCAGGAATGGATGTGTGTGATGTCTTTAGGTTAGTTAGGTTTAAGTAGTTCTAAGTCTAGGGGACTGATTACCTCAAATGTTGAGTCCCATAGTGCTTAGAGCCATTTGAACCATTTGACTTTAGAAAAGCAAGTTATCACTTGGTATGAACCAAAAATAACAAATAAACATTGCCTGTTTTAAATAAATTTGCGCTGAAGTGCTAAATGGTATGAGTCAACCAATCAAGTTTTGTAACACTTCTATCTCTAGTAATCATTTTACTGTTCAGTCTTCACACAGTCACTGTAAAAATGTTTGTACAACTCAGGTAGGTATTCTATTATACTTCTGAGGTTTCTTTTCTTTTCTGAAGACAGTCCTTTTGTGCAAGGACCTCACTGAATGCAATTATTTAGAAATTTTCACTTTGCCATCCTTTTTTAAACACACTTTTCATTTCCAATCCCTCTGTTTCAGACAAATGCCCTTTTCTTCAACTACTCCAGGCATAATGATTTTAATCTATGAGGCAGAAGTGGTATTAACCTTAGTTGTGTTAATGATCATATTAGCAACTTCACCAAGCCAGGTGGCATGGTGGTTAGCACACTGGACTCACATTCAGGAGGACGGCAGTTCATTCCCACATCCAGCCATCCCGATTTAGGCTTTCTGTGGTTTCCCTAAACCCCTTCAGGCAAATTCCAGGATGGTTCTTTCGAAAGGACATGGCCGACTTCCTTCCCCATCATTCCCTAATATAATGACACCAATGACCTCACTGTCATCAACTCAACTTAGCTTCTTGATGAAAGTCCATTAAATAACTGCCTTTCATCTGAGCTATTTGATGGTTGCTTATTGCCTGCTGTTGTTACGGTGTTCATTACACTGATAAGAATGAAATGCTTACTCCCTTTGCTCTTTCTTTTTTTTCTTTTTTTTCAACAATTGCAAGGTCATTGTCACAAGCTAAAAGGCTGGGACCAGAAACTAAATACTTCATCTACATCTACATCTACATTTATACTCCGCAAGCCACCCAACGGTGTGTGGTGGAGGGCACTTTACATACCACTGTCATTACCTCCCTTTCCTGTTCCAGTCGCGTATGGTTCGTGGGAAGAACGACTGCTGGAAAGCCTCCGTGCATGCTCGAATCTTTCTAATTTTACATTCGTGATCTCCTTGGGAGGTATAAGTAGAGGGAAGCAATATATTTGATACATCATCCAGAAACGCATTCCCTCGAAACCTGGACTGCAAGCTACACCGCGTTGCACAGCGCCTCTCTTGCAGAGTCTGTCACTTGAGTTTGCTGAACATCTCCATAACGCTATCAAGCTAACCAAATAACCCTTTTGATCTTCTCTATCTCCTCTGTGAACCCAACCTGGTACAGATCCCACACTGATGAGCAATACTCAAGTATAGGTCGAACGAGTGTTTTGTAAGCCACCTCCTTTGTTGATGGACTACATTTTCTAAGGACTCTCCCAATGAATTTCAACCTGGCACCCGCCTTACCAACAATTAATTTTATATGATCATTCCATTTCAAATTGTTCCGTACACATACTCCCAGATATTTTACAGAAGTAACTGCTACCAGTGTTTGTTCCGCTATCATATAATCATACAATAAAGGATTCTTCTTTCTATGTATTCGCAATACATTACATTTGTCTATGTTAAGGGTCAGTTGCCACTCCCTGCACCAAGTGCCTACCCACTGCAGATCTTCCTGCATTTTGCTGGAATTTTCTAATGCTGCAACTTGTGTTCTATTGACCAGTAGGCACCACCACCAATGCAAGAGGAAGGCTAAAAAATGGCAGGAGCAAGCAGAAGTGTATAATTTCTATGTCCAATATAGCCAACTCATGTAATATATTATGCAATTACACCATTTAGCATGAACAAGTAATAGGAGTTACTTCTCATGCAATTTACTGGCCTTTGCAGCACCTACATGAGCCGTAATTGGAGATGGCCCTTTAGTACGTAAAAGCCCTATTCACATGCCACCAAACAAAGTAGAAAATACAATTTATCCGAAACTAGAGCTTAGTCCTTCAGCACGATAACCCTTCAGTGACTCCCATAATTTTTCTCCAAAATATGAGTTGCATAATGTTTCAAAAATGGTTCAAATGGCTCTGAGCACTATGGGACTTAACATCTGAGGTCATCAGTCCCCTACAACTTAGAACTACTTAAATCTAACTAACTTAGGGACGTCACACACATCCATGCCCGAGGCAGGATTCGAACCTGCGACCATAGCGGTCGCGCGGTTCCAGACTGAAGTGCCTAGAAATGCTCGGCCACTCCAGCCGCCGCATAATGTTTCACTGTTATTATTTCACCATCATGGTTAGAGGAAGTATTTATTGCTGCTTTAATACCAAACCATTAAAATTAATGAATCTAAAAATAAAATGTTATTTATTGGATTCTATGCTTCAATCAGAGACATTCATTACAAATCTGTTGTACAAACCTGTAATAGCCAAGCTGTCTGCAAACTACAGTTGCTTCTTTTATTGTCCATTCATTTTTGTTGTCACACACTGTTCCCCACCCAGTGTCTTCTGTATGAACTTCAATATATCCTTCCCAGGGTTCAGAGCCTCCCCTTAATCTTACTTTTTGGCCACTAACATCGGAAGTTATAATAACTTTCCGAATAGCATTTGGGGTTGCTCTGCTGTGATTTTTTGTAGTGGAAACTGATGAGGAACCACTCTGATATATAAATGGAATTTTATTACTTGAATAATCAGGTGAAACTGGTTCTGGAGACTTGGTGAATGTAGATACAGTTGGAAATGTCCTCTGCCTTAAAGTTGGTAATGGTGTAGTGGAAACATGAGAGGTATATCCCAGAGCACTAGTTATATGAGTAAATAAATTTCCTCTGCTGGTATGATCTGTACTCCTCCATGTGGTATCTGAGAGTCCTAAAAAAGAAAAAAAAGCATATAATGTGCCACCTCTTAACATGTGCACATGCTACATTTATGTAGCGTCATTGGCTTATAATGAAAACATCATATCTCGGAAAAGTTATGCATCATTTTCTCACTTGGTTACCTAACAATATATGTGGTTTCCTTTATTCTTCTTTATGCCTCATTGGGTTACTAGTAGTTGAGATATGAGGTTTTCTACCTAATAATGCAATACAAGTATTTTATTTTTATTTTTGAAAGTTGAGGATTTCATTCTAAGCTGACAATTCAAGTAACCAAAATTTGTTGATTAGCCATTTTATAATACTTTTAATTACCAAGTGTATGCCAGCACAGAAAACTTCTTTCATGTCTCTTACACTTTTCTTTAACTGTGGTGCTCTGAAAATACATCTTCAAGTGAAACTTGGAGGTGTCAGTAGGACAGAAATAATGTAAGACACACAAACAAACAAAATATGTAAGTAAATGAATATAATGCAACTGGTGTAGTTGATCACAGGTCTTTTGCTTCTAGTCAACCACAATCTAAATCAGAAGGTCAAAAATGAAAATAAATACAAGTTACTGCAATTACTAATGACTTTCAAAGAAGTGGGCCAGGAACATTCAACAGCTCATAAGTAATTGTGCATCTTTGTAGTATAACTTAATCAACAATTTCTGATTCCTTTCAGATGAACATGATGAGTTCAACTAATGTTGTACTTGAAATGGGCATGATGGTCGAATGTAATACAAAACCACTATCACTGTGAAGTCTCCACATGATGTAATGGAACTGATAAGTGACACACTATTCTTATTTAGTGAATATCTTGATATATCTCATAAATTTGTGATACGAACCAGTCAGTAGCAACTGACAACTTCATTGTTTTTGTGAGTGTATAACACTTTGAATAACATAGATAAATTGGTTATAGGTAATCATACACAGAATTTCATGTAACTGGATTGATAAAAAATCTACTCACGAAGAAGCAGCAGGGGGACACACACAAAAAAGTGTTTAACTTTTACAAGCTTGTGGAGCCATCGGGTCCTTCTTCTGGCAGGAGAGGTGAAGGGGAAGGAAGAGGGGTGAAGGAAAAGGACTGGAGAGCCTTAGGGAAAGGGGTACAGTTCAGAAAAGAAACCCCGAACCTCGGGTCAGGGGAGACTTATCAGACAGGATGAGAAGAAAAGACTGATTGTTGAGGACTGTACCAGATGAGATTTGAAAACCTGAGAGTTTGAAGGAGGAAGACAGAGTAATATGCATGATAGAAATTATTACTAAAACATTGTGCATGAGCTAATATGAGTGAAAAGCTAAGTGTATTGTGTGTAACAGAGATGGGAGGGTGATGGCAAAAATTAGACAGGTCAGAACGCAAAGTGCCAACAAAAGTTTCCATAACTGTGTCTGAAACATTTGCCTAAAACAGTATTTGTGGGCCACTGAATCCCAAAAACTGGTGAGATGCACACAGTGTTGTGATTCAATCCTGAGTCTGTGAGCAGGTTGAAAGTTCCCATTGATATGAGCATAGAATCTTGGGTGAAGATGAAGAATACAGTTCTGTCAATTGACCAGCTTAGGGTACGAGAGGCTGAAGAAAGTACCCTGTAAATGACAAAAGAGGCCAGAAACCTACAACAATGACAACTATGGGCCTACCGAGTTTTAACTCTGAATTTAGGCTTAACAGATCATACCGAAAACTTTAAATACATTTTCTCCAAAATATGAGATTTTTAGTTTTAGATACAATTTGCTCTCAAAGTAGAAACTTGGTACAGGAGCTAATTATATCACTTCATACAAACGTACTAGAACTTTGGTAATCAAATAAAAAGTGTGTGAAATATTTAAATACTATTTTTTTAAATGCCAATATTTTAGATCACACACTTTTGTGTTAATTTCTAGTGTGATAACAATGCTACTGTCATATAATAAGTAATACATTTTGAGAAATCAAACAAAGGAAAATCGAGGATGGAATGTAACAGCATTATGAAAAGGATAGCTGCTAGTCTGTGTGTGTGTGTGTGTGTGTGTGTGTGTGTGTGTGTGTGTGTGCCTGTGTCTGTGTCTGTCATATATTTTTGAAAAAGGCCTTGTTGGCTGAAAACTTGTTTTGTGACAGTCTTTCTGTTGTGCCTATCTGCGACTCAGCATCTCAGCTATAAGGTGAGTAGCAACTATCCTTTTCATAATATTGTAACATTTTGAAGAATACATGTCAATGTATGCATGTTTAAAATTTGGTTTGGCTTGAACAAATAGTTTTCGAGAAATGTATACCAACGTTAGTATGGCCAATCATTGGAAATACTCCAATGACTGAGTGCCCTTAAAAACCTATGAGTTTTCATTAGTAGTTGTAGAGATGATAAAATGAACCTAATGTCCTTTCACCCCACACAGAATAATGCATACTCCAAGACATTGTACCTAGATCAAGCAGAATCCATAAAGGACATTATGAAACAAGGTAAGTAATATAAATTATTACAATATTCATGTTCAAAACAAGATCAAAGTTATAACTATCTTCTCTTTGATCAGCTTTTAAAGAGTTGAAAAGCACTGGGTCAAAGCAGTTCACTGTGGAGAAAGTGAGGCTTGCAAGCAACATTCTATAGTCAATGTCATTATTGTTCAAAGCAAGGAGAGGGTCAGAATGAGCTACTAATTTAATATTCTTCCCAGTAAGATATGACATGTACCACTGAGTTGAAACATATGAAAAACTATATTCAATGTCTGCAGAAACTTGAAAAGCGAAGTACTATAAAATTGACAAAACAACATAAATTACAAAATATAAGGATGCAGTATGTGTAGTAAAGCATAACTCATTCGGTATAGCAGAGAAACATCCCATAAGTTTAGGTATAATGTTTCTCAACTTTTTCACTGTCAATTACCGTAATTACCTGAATCCAAGCCGCACTTTTTTTCCTGTTTTTGTAATCCAAAAAACCTCCTGAGGCTTAGAATTGAGAGCTAAGTAAGCGGAAGTTCTCAAAAATGTTGGTAGGTGCCACCACAACTAACTTCTGCCGTCAAATATATCTAGCACTACACAGGCATGCTTTGCAGGCACAAAGATAAATACTGGTGCCAATACCTCTGCATCAGTAAATAAATTTAAGAAAAGGTGGAAGACGAGCTTTTTTCTATGCCCCGAGACTGGCTAGACTGGGATGTTTGACAATATGGCCAACTCTATGTTCTGAATTTTTTCCTACCTCTGACAAGTGATGGTTGCTAATAGGAACTTATATGAATTGTGAATCACATGCAGTATTCTCTTCACCATAAGAATAATACGAATGTAAACATTTTTCCATGTATTCTTTCGTGTTTGCTGCTATCTCATTTAAATCCTGTCTGCCTAATAAACTATGAAACTAGAGTGAGACAACAGCAAATGTGAAAGAATATACATATCATGTCATGTTTATATTCGTATTATTCTTATGCCGAATAATGATACAGTCAGAAATGAAGCACAGCAACTGACTAGATTTTTAAATCTAAGATGACACTAATTTCTATGCAGAATGTAATGTACTAAAGAGACGTCTGCAAAGATTTTCAAACGGAGAAAAATTTTCGCTAAACCCTCGTTCACATCTTCTATCACACGCAGTCTATTATTTGGTTCTCGTTTATCATTATCAAAGAAAGCAGCAGTGTAAGTAACAACAAATAGCAGTCTCTTGCCATTGTTTCGCTAATGAGACAATTCCTCTCTTTTTTTTATTGTAAGCGGCGGTAGCGCGCACAAAAGCAAGCCATGCCGCAAGCGTCGACAGGACGTAAACACTAATTATAAGAATGCAACAAAAAAATGCATAACACAGTACAATAATGCATTTTCAGCTTAGAGTGACGTAAACACCTATAACAAAGAGAACAGCACTTATCAGATCAAAGAAAAATAAGCAATCAATTCAAACCAGACGAAGTATGCGAAAAAGGAAGGGTACCCGTATAAATACGAATGGAGCACCTGACGCATAGCAATGGCTACCTGGTAAAGCTTAACTGCTAAGCTTACGACTCGAACCAAACTACTGTAGCTGTATTGTCATTCAGTCAACCTAAATTGTGTCTCATATTACAATGGACCAACTTTGTTTCGATTTGGAGGTGCGGTGTAAAACTTTTCTCCCCCCTTGAATTTCGAGTCTCAAATTTCAGGTGCGGCTTAGATTCGGGATTTTTTTTTTCCCCTTGATTTCGAGTCTCATTTTTCAGGTGCAGCTTAGATTCGAGTGCGGCTTAGATTCGAGTAAATACAGTAATCAGATTAGATTAAAAAAAAAGGCATCCCTTAAAATATGTTATCCAGTCACCACCTATGTTCATCATCAATGATTAATGGCAGGTGGTATAGCACTAGCAGTAGAAGGTATATAAAGTGGGTTGGGGAGAGGGGGCAAAAACAGTGCAGTTGTTACTGTAATGTGGAAATTGAGTGATTTATCCAATGTCCAAAAGGGCATGATCAGATCGTTGACTTTCAGATAAAGGGTGGAAGAATTTCTAAAATGGCTGAGTTTTTTAAACTGTTTATGTGCCACAATGGTTAAAGTATACTGAGTATGGCAAAATGGTGCTATCCAAAACTGGCACCGAGGTAGCTGTGGTGCACCATGGGCCATAAATGGAAGGGGTGAATGATGGCTGTGGAGACACATATGGGCAAATAGATGTCACACTGTTGAGCAACTGACCACTCAGATGAACCAAGGTGCTACGAGCAGTGTCTCCTCAAGACTATGCAGGGAACACTGCTGCAAATGGACATCTGCAGCAGGCACCTGGTTCATGTAACCATGTTGACTGCTGTTCATCAGTGACAAAGACACCAATAAATCAATTTGATCTCCACTGAGGGGTGCACATGGATGTGTACATGCACGTGCATAGTTCTGAAGATCAGCAGGATGGGTTTACTATTTTCCCTGACCAACCAAACTCACCGGGTTTAGACCCAACTGAGAATCTGTGGGGCCACACTTATTGTGCTGTTCATGCCATGGATCTTCAATCAAGAAACCTAGTCCAGTTGGCCATGGCACTGGTGTCAGGATGACTTCACATGTCTGTCAGTCCCTTTAGAACCTCACTGACTCTTTTCCTGCATGTCTCGCATTAGTCCACACTGCAAAAGATGGCTAGTCAGGGTTTTGGTAGGTGGTTACATTAATGAGACTGGACAGAGAATAATGAAGAGGGAAATATGGTAACAAAATATGAACTGGAAACTAATGTGTGCATAAAATGTACATGCACCAATATTTACAGATTAAAAATTTCTCTATTTACCTCAACTGCCAACAAATGAAACTTGTCTACATTTACAATTACTGTGATGCTTTTTGTATTCAATGCTGCTGAAAATTTGGTCTTGATATGACTTATTCTCCTACAGCTATGACTACAGCTTGACACCCTTACCCAGTTATGGTGGATTCTTTTTATAAATATCTTCTTGGGAATTACTTGCTTGAATAACATGAATTGACACATAGAAAAGAAATACGGATTTTTGTACAATCATATATGAAAAGTAAGTCCAGAAATTACAAAATTGTCTCTGGTAGTTAGACGTAGTATTCATGAATTTTTTAAGCTCTTTAGTGACAACAGCCAGCAGAAGTGTACACAGCTGCAAAACAATGATTATGATAAAATGGTTAATGGGCAGAGATATGTATAGCTTCAGGGTAATTAAAATATTAGTTACCTTAGGTTAAGTTGGTTACATGAGACTACATTGGATGTGTTAACAGCCACAGCAACAAATTAGTGGTACATATGTACAGAGGTGTGCATTGCTTCTATGTTAAGCTTTTTACATTAGTTCTTTGTAAACAATATTCTTTACCATCTCAGAAGTTGGCACTGTGACAATCAGACTGCATTATGAGCTAGCACATGAGTGTGCAACATAAAATCAGCAACAGGAAAAACACTCCTGCTACAAGTCAACTCACACAAAAGTGAGTGGTGTGTAGCCCTGTAATATATCTATCATCAAACTGATGCAAATTTTGAAGAGAAACAGCAGTCACTTGAAATCAAAAGAGAGGTCATTTTAGATCAACAGAATATGTGACACAAACACTATTTCTCCCTGAGAATATTTGCTTAAAATAGTGACCTGGACTACATTGTCAGGTAGAGCTTTGACATGAAACCTTCTACTAATACTACTACTACTACAAAGTTTCCAGAGCTTAAAGTTCTCAGCAAGAACACAGGTGCGCAGACACTAAGAACAAGCCCGTGATATTGAAAACGTGGTGGATTTAGTGAGTTCAAAAATTCCACAGAGGAAAGAACTGCTTTATATTTACCACCATGAATGCAGAGGTGTAATTGCACTGGTGCATGTAATCGAGTCATGAACACTCCTGAAGGTATCCTCCACAGACTGGAATAATACACTGAGTCTCTCAAGAAAATACATCACACCATTACACAACAGTCTTGTTAATTTAAAAAAATATTGGAGCCATGATGACAATGGGTTTTCTGGTTCCCAAAAGAATAAAAGGAAAAAATTAGCGAATATTTAAATCGAAATGAAAAGTGAAAAAATGAAAATATGACATGCATCACTGCAAGGTAACAAATGTCCATAGTGTGTTAGTAATCTACAAGCTATGAAGAGAATGGTGGAAAAATGAATAGAGGAGCATTGAGGCAGCTGTCAAAAGAAGGAAATGGATAAGTTGCCTGTACCAGTACATGCTTTGCAACAAGGAAACCACAAGTTTCTGTTTCATTAGACCAGGTATGGTACCCACGGATACTGTGATAGGTTGCAGCTGTGTTATTAAACACATCAATAATTCAATCAAAAAAGGCACATATCAAGAATTTCAACTGAAAGAAGGCAAGTGGGACAGTTAGTGTACCTGGTTTCTCATTCTAAAGAGGAACTGCATGGAGAGGTGCGGGGAGGCAACATCTATGCATGGAAGTGGACGGCAGCAAACACTGGCTTCAGTCATAGAGAAGGATGGGGAAGGAAATTGGCCTTGCCCTGTCAAGGGAACCATCCCAGCATTTGCCTGAAGCGATTTGAGGGAAATTACAAAAAAACCTAAATCAGGATGGCCGGACGCAGGATTGAACCATAGTCCTTCTGAATGAGAGTCCAGCATGCTAACCACTGTGCCACCTCACTCAATAACCAGTCATGTAATTGAGTCATGAACCCTCCTGAAGATATCCTCCACAGACTGGAATAATACATTGAGTTTCTCAAGAAACATAACAGCATGATTAATTTTAATAAATTAAAATAAATGATGTAACAAATACTGTTTAAGCATTATTTGTAAATTTTCATCTGTATGGACAATTTTTTTGTTACAGGTGACAAACCAAGTAGCTGGAGACAATTAATAAGCTACGAACCACACAAACTAATAACAAAATTAAAATGTGTCACAATAATAACAGAAAAAAATGTTAAATGGTAGTAGAAAAATATTTTTGAAAAATTTAGACATATAATAAAAGGAAGCCCACTGATCATCACACAGATACTCTGAAACATGTTGGAGCAAAGAAACAGAAATAAAAATTACAACTGTCAAAATCAATCTGAACTCCTTACCTATTTCTATAAACATGAATTTGACTATGACTTAAAAATCAAAGGATAGTCAACAATTAATTTATTAACTGTGCTACTATTTCTATTCACAATTTAGGGGATAAAAATCCATCAGTAATTGTTTTTAGAACACAGAATTTTTGTCTACGTCACAATTACTTTATTTCACAATGTCGCTTATGCCCAGTTTTCCTTTTGTGTGTGTGTGTGTGTGTGTGTGTGTGTGTGTGTGTGTGTGTGTGTGCGTGTGTGTGTGTGTGCGCATGCGTGTACGTTAAGAACATCAAAAATTATTTTGAACACAGTATGACATGATGGCAGGATTTAAAAATTTATTCCCTTAATATTCCCTAGATAACTTTACAGCCACTAAATCCAGTGTGTTGGGCTGGGAAGTACAATGCCATCTATGCACTTAAAGGTTTGTTAATGTTCTTAAACTTTACAAAACATAGTTCTTATGAGTAAGAAATGTAATAAAGCGTGGCAACAGGTCTTAAAGGGAAAATCAAATCAGAGAGTGCGGAGGGAACATAAGTCTCAGGCGGTGAGTGAATGATGGGCGGTGCAAATGCGTTTGTTGAAAATGCGTGCGCATCCAGCTAATGAAATCTGGCGAGGGGGGAAGATCCTCGCTAACCTGGGGAAGAATAAGTTCCCCCGGTAGGACAAGATTCTCATTGGAAACAAATTCGGACATAGTCCCCTGTAGGTCAGGTTTATAGGTCGGGCGTAGACCAAGTAGCACCCACAGGAGCTTCTGACCAGAGAGAATCATGGCATCGAATGGCCGTTTTGAGGGTGCGGTGGCATCTCTCCACCAACCTATTGCTTTGTGGGTGATAGGTGGTAGTGTGAATTTTTTTAATACCACAGATATTGCAGAGGATGGTGAAAAGGGAGGATTCGAACTGTCGACCATGATCGGTGGTGATAGTGGTCGGGCACCTGAAATGAGCGACCCACGACCCAATGAAATCCTTGGCTACCGTCCCAGCAGTAATGTTAGGGAGAGGGACAGCCTCGACCCAGTGAGACAAACAGTCAATAGTTGATAAGATATACCTATGGCCCCCCAAAGGAGGAAGAGGCCTGCTCAGATCAATATGTACATGACAGAATCATCCTGTGGGAATGTCGAACTTGCCCAAAGGCGGGGAGGTGTGGCCGGCTGATCTTGTTGTGCCGGCAAGCGACGCAGCTGTGTGCCCACGTCTGACCATCCCATTTGATATTCTTCCAAACAAAATGTTCTGACACGAGATGTGTGGTGGCTTAAACGCCTGGGTGGGCTAGGTTATGGAGGGCGTCAAAAACCTGTCGACGCAGCCTGGGCGCAGGGTGCTGGTCGAAGAATCACACCACACCTCGTCAGGAACGCCAGGAAATTTAGCCTTTGTGTAAACAAGTGATGTTTGTGGGTCTCATAGGAGAGCTTGAGAATCTTCGTCAAAAGCTTGAAGGGAGGCCAGATTGGAAAGATCAATGGTGCAGGAAACAGCACTCACACGTGAGAAGAAATCCGCGGTGACATTATCTGGACCCTTGATGTAATGGACATCCATTGTGAATTGAGAAACCAGGTAAAAGTGGCAGTAACGTCAAGGGGGTGGATCCTCAGGTGAGTTGCAGAATGCTTCTGCCAGTGGTTTGTGATAGGTGAGAACGAAAAACGAACGTCCCTCGATGCGGAGGCGGGAATGTTTGATTGCCTTGTAAACAGCAAGGAGCTCGCTATCGAATGCAGAATATTTTCTCTGAGCCATAGATAGTTCCTTGGAGAAGAAATGAAGGGGAGAAACCATGTCACCCTTGCATTTTTGCAACACTGCCCCCACCATGATGTCGCTGGCGTCCTTAGTGATGAATAACTTGGCTAAGGGATGGGGGTGGGCAAGTGTTGCAGCATGAGCTAGAGAAGTCTTCAAAGCCTTGAAGGCCTCTAGCATTGGAGCAGTCCAAGAGATGGGTTTGATACCGGAAGTTTGTCTGCCTGATAAAGCGCGTCCATCATGGGTGCCTGAACAGCGGTAGCAGAAGGCAGATGGTGATGATAGTAATTGATGGTGCTGAGGAAATGGCATAGTTCTTTGTAAGTAGCTGGGGGTGGCAGAGACGTGACAGCTTGCACACAAGATTTGGGAGGCTGTATTCCATCAGCAGAGATGGTGTAACCTAGGAAGGAGACTGATGCCTGGCGCAACTGCAACTTGTCTTTGTTGACCACAACGCCATTGGAGTTCAAGGTCTGGAGGACCGTAGATAGATGATTTTCATGTTCCTCCGCTGAGCAGCTGAAAACGAGAATGTCATCCAGATAAGCAAAGCAAAACTCGAACTGTCACGAGCTAGAGTCAATGAAACGTTGCCACATGTGCGCAGCATTCTTTTGGCTGAACGGCATGAAGTGGTATTGGAATAAACCGAGCGGCGTGATAATAGCCATCTTAGGAATGTCTTCCGGCACAACAGGAATCTGATGGTAGGCACACTTACAGTCAATAACACTGAAAATTGTGGCGCCCGATGACATATGAGTGAAGTCACTGATATTCAGCATTGGATAATTGTCCATCATGGTACGCGCATTTAAGCATCTGTAATAGCCGCACATTCGAAAAGATACATCAAGTTTGGTGATGAGGTGGATTGGTGAAGACCAGTTGCTATCTGAAGGTTGCAGAACACCTGCCACCAAAAGTTCATTAATCTGCTGCCAGGCCGCGCACAACTTGATAGGGTTGAGGTGTTGAAACTTTTTCCTAACAGGAGGGCTAGCAGTGGTAACTATCTTGTGTGTCGTTCCATCTGTGACAGAAGAAACTGAGAACTGGACATGAGATTGGTTAACATCCTGGCACCAAGTCTTTGGATGAGTAGGGCACAACGAGGCGTAGCCATTAGCACGAGTGGGGAAAGGTAGCATGAAATTCACATGTCTCTTATGGGGGCTCGGCGTGCGCTTGTGAGGAGGGAGTGGGTGTCCGCGCAGCACCGCGTGGAGGTGAACTGGCCGCGACTGTCCGCTATTAACCTTGCACTGAACAATTGGCGCGGGGGGAGAGCAGCGCTGGAGTCGCACGTGGGGCCACAATGGCCACTGGGTCATGTGGCCGGTGAGTGAGAGAGGGGGAATGTTTATCAACACGCACGGTAGCTATCTGGGAGATGGGCATGGTCACAACACATGCGCAACTGTCATTAGCAGCAATGTTTGAAACACACATCTCTGGATGAGGGGAGCGCGACAGGGAGGTTGGAACATCACACACAAGTAAAGTTTGTGGACTAACCTGGTGAGAGTTCAAGCAAGGCTCAGCCGGGCAATCTTGTTTATGTGGCGGTGCAGTGGACTGCAGTTGCAGAAGCGAGGTACGAGCCATGACGAGCTTGCTGTAAGTGGATGTGACATGTTGTTTCATTGTCGTGGCGGAATTGCGTTGCCAAGTCGTATTCTGACAGTAGGTCGGTAACACAGGTCACAATGTTGCCCATGAGGGCGGAGCACTCACGTATGATATCGTATGCTGCAGTGGAAACACAGCGATTGACATAGGTGTGGGTGCACGATATGTGAGTGTTCGTAGGATGGTGGAGCACTGAACCCTGTATGACGTTCAGAGATAGTTCACAATGAGACAGAAAATCCATACTGAGGATCAGTTCATCATTGTTGGCAATATAGAATGTCCACAGAAAACGTAGAGAATGAGATTGGGTTACCATAACCTTTACTGAGAGTGAGGTAGGTAACGTCAACACGTTGACAGCTCGTAGAAGTGACTTCGCCTGTGAAGAAGCAGGTGGAGCCATCGAAGTAGGTATGATCGACACGTCAGCACCAGTGTCGACCAGAAAAGCTAGAGCTGACGCAATGTCAGTCACATAGAGACAACCACTCAGCTGGGCAGATGAGTGAATGGAGTGTAATGTAAGAGGACACCTGTTAGGTTCCCCACAGGACTCGGCGTCTCTTAGTTCCTGCAGGCGGCGTTTGGATGTTGGCATGGCAACCTGCAAACATCATCGCTGAATACTTTGTGGTACCTGCAGAAAGGGTGAGCAGGGTGAGGTGAAGGTGGAGACTGCAACAGCAGGGGCGGCTTGTCCTCGTTGATTTGTTCTGGTAAATACACCAGTACGTAAGGTGCGTGGGTGATCCTGGAGTGTTCGGACAGCGGAGAGAGTGAGCCAACACTGCCAGGAGAAGTAGACAAGGTGCGAGCCTTGCCTCTGCTGGGCGAAGGTCAATATGCAGGGGCGGCTATGTCAACAAATGGTGTGGAATGAACTGGCTGATGTTGCCACAGCAGCAAATACAACTGGTCAGAGATGCGTAGGCGGGAGCCAATGGACTCGAATGAGTGTGGTAACAGATGGATCTGTAGATTGGTAGGTAGTTTGGCAGACCACACAGCCCGTAGTGTGGCATCAGGCATGGTATGCTCATTCACAAGCAATTGAAGGTGGCCCCAGAGTTGTAAGGGGGTGCATTCCCCCAGGTGCTCCTCTTAGAGAATCTTGATTATTAACTCTTATGACGAGCACGCAAGTCATCCCATTATAGTGTTCTTTGCAAACTCGTATTTTGGTGCAGGTGGCGGCGAAAGGAGCAGGTCACAAATGAAATCCGAGTGGCTGTGGAGGTGTGTGACGAGGCAGAGAAACTTTGAGTTGTTGTCAGACACATGATGTAACTCAAACAGATGCTCGATGAGCACGAACCAAGATGCTGGTTTGTCCTCATATAAGGGCAGTAGCTTCGGCAGGCAGCCAGGATGGGGTGACAATGATGGCTTCAGTGTCTCCTGGGGTAGCAGCTGAACTGAGATTAAGTCAGAGGCCGGTGCAGTAGGCCCAGATTTAAACCAGGCGAGCGAATCCATAGTAGCAGCAGTTGACTGTGTGTCATGAAAACACACCACAGCAGACATGGATGGTACCGTGGAAACAGGCGGATGGATGGCATATGAGGGGAGCCCGGAAACTGGACCATGAGTGATGAGTGCTGGATGGAAATGACTCGCTTCCGGGACAGGGCAAGAGACCGCTGCGGCAGACACAGGTGGTGCTGTGGAAGCGGCAGGCGGTTGAGTGACCGAAAAAGGTGACCCCTGCAAGTGCGGGTAGGGGGGGGGGGGGGGGGGGGGGGGTTGAGAACGCCACTCACGTGGAAACTATCTGCTGCATAACATGCCTGTAGTGCATGTGCTGAGCCACTGAGGCGAAACACTGAATTGTGCATGTAAATTAGACACAACTGGAACACCACACGCGGAACAGATCCGGCGTGGTTGTAGTAATGGTGGTGTTGCACACAGCCTGACAGTAACTGATGTAACATGCCGGTGGGTGGCTGAAAACACGTGTTCGAATGGAGATCACTTTGTTCTTGAAACAGTCGATTTGAAGAGACCCAATTCGAAATATTGTTCAGTTCACATTTTACTGATGGATGGGCATAGTCCAGTGACATGAAGCCTGAGTTCATTGTTCGCTCTAATGGCATAGTTGCTGACCATTTAAAACTAATGAGGTTAGCACACCGCAATGGCTGAGAACAGAAGTCACTGTGCGTGAATGATGAATATGCCATTAGTGAAGAAACGACAAAACTCGGTGAGAGGAGTTGTACTTCCGCATCTTCGAACAAGGCATTGTTTGGTATGGTCACTGCGTAGTGCATATAACCTGTTGCATAAATACCGGCACGGAATATGTGAAACACAAACAAACTGCGGGTCACCACTATGGGAACGGGAACGGTAATCGGGATACAGAAAACTTAATTCCTATATATGTCGTAGGTCGTGTATATTTACACTTGACACTGCATCAATACAGAATGATGTATAACAAAGAACTATGCTATGTACGAATGCATGTTCTCCTGTTGATACAATTATAATAAAATTATATTGTGCTTCCAACCACATCAAATGGTAAATAATCACAAGCTTTTGGATGAATTCTCCTTGACTATTGTAAGGTGGTCAATGTCTTGTGACTGCTGCTTTCATCCTTATATCAGTGCTATTACCTGTGACTTCACTGGAGACCAGTAATGTTTTCATTGCACTCACTTTAAGTTTCCTACGGCCATGTCCTAAACTCATTTTTACCTTTTCCTTTCAACTGTACCATTACTTGAGGCACAAATATGACTGACATCACCTTTCTACTCCTTGCAACTCTGTCTCCCAACTACGTCATATCTTCTCTACCTGTGTTACTACTGCTCCTTCTTCTTCTTCCCAGCCTTGTCCTGTATTTTCACAGGGTTGGCGTATTAATCTGGATCTGTCAATGTTCATGGTCAGAGTGGCCAGATGCATTCCTGTCGCTGTCCCTTCCTCCCCACAATGAAATATGTGTAGTGCATCTGTTTTTTCTTGAATTATCTTGTGTAAAAGTGTGATAATGCTTTCAAAATGTATTCAGATACGTAACAGACATGGGATACGAGTACCAGCTTGGTATTCATCTAGTCACATGTAGGAAATTCCTTAAAAAACCACATCCTCATTGTTAATTCCCCAAGCGGATTCAATATGGGGCCAACGTGCCTCCCCAAATGCCAGAAGTGGTGTGCTAATGACCCCCTTTATTACATTTTATTTGCCATATTCAATGAAAGCACCAACACCTCTTGCTTTAATAGTACCTACACTACACACAAATCTACCAGCAGTCACACCTCCTCCTATCAAACCACAGATTACACCTCACTGTTCACCAAACTGTCAGATCTATCTGCTCTCTGCTCATACATGAACATCTGAAGGAGCATATACTGTTCTCCTAAATATCTTTCATCCCTATTTCTCCTCTATTAAGTCTTTTACATTACCCCCTGCTATCCTACCAACTTAATAACTGCAAATCTTCCATCTTTGTGTACTATAACCTCTATAAGTTGTTTGATCATGCATGGCATTCCAGACTGATTTTCAAAATCCAAACCTATGGCATTCTGAAAAATTATATCTGCTATAATGTATCCTTTCCGTCCAATTGTCCATCAAATATATCTATAAACCACATCAATCTCCAAGACTTTGTCTTCTCCCCACTCCTGTATATATAGGGTGAACAAGAACTAACTCATTACTGATAAGTGTTTACAACTTTTTTAATAGTAAACTAATTTTCAGGGAACAAAAATATTTTGTTCCTTACAATAGTACAATTTATTTCATTATGTCTCGTTTATAGCTTTCATATATCAATGGACCATGGCGCAATGTCTAACCTTGCTTGAGTGACCTCAACTGGCATGGCAGTAGGAAGTATGGCAGTCCATGTTACATGTACAAAAATGGTGGCAAAGTGTGAAAGGACCTTGTACCTTGATTGATGCAAACACCATAAGAAATTGCGACTCAAAGCCAATGGAAGTACGTTCTGTATAATATGGTAGGAGAAGTGGTCGACCCTCAATAACCAGGTTGGAGAAAAATGTGTAAGTGGTTCAGGAAATGTTCAATCAAAGTCCTCAGAAATCATAAAAATAGGCATCTCTCAAATGTAGTTTAATATGACATACAAACTGAACTGTTCTGAAGAAAGAGTTGCATTTTTTTCCATGGAAACCCAGTTACTGACGAGAATTATCACTGGAAGACTGTGATCTTTGGTTGAAATATGGGGAGAGGATGCTTGTTTGGTATGAAGACTGCTCCAATATTTTCGTTAATATCCTGTGGATATTGTTGAAGGAAGCCAACACTGGACAAAGGCCACAGCATAGAGCAGCATAATGTCCATGAAAGTTGTGTGTCCATATCTCATTCAGGACACAATGAATGCCAAACATTACCTTGATATGCTTTAAAAATTATGTCCAAGCTATTGTATCCAAATGAGAAATTTCAATGAACTAATCTTTATGGAAGATGGGGGCCCTCATCACTTCATGTTTACTGTCTATGTATGGCTTCACACTCATTTTCCAGAATGCTGGTCGGGATGTCTTGGCCCCTTTGAATAGCCAACAAGAAAGTTCTAACCTAATGCCTTGTGAATTTTTCCTCTGGGGTGGGCAAAAAGGAATATTTATTGCACAAAACCACAAACTCTTGATAAATTGGAGGAGCTAATTCACCAAGTTCTTGAAAATGTACCACAGGATTATCTGCAGATGTCTGTCACAAATGTCCACATCCATTTATGGAAACTGGTAGATAGCAGTGGTGCTTATGTCAAATTTTAGCAATGTGTAACAGTTCTACACACGTAAGGAACAAAATGTTTTTGATTCATGAAAATTGGTTAAGTGTTAAAAAAACTGTAAACAAGTTTTAATAGGGAATTAATTCTCACCCACACTATACCATGCACAAGTTATATGACCAAGAGTCCTTCTCTATCAACCTCCAAACCCTGATGACGCCATTTTCCTCGCCATGCATCCATCCCCGAGAAACTTCAAAAATCGATTCAGTTCCAACCAGTCTGCCTTTTGGTGTAACCAGGGTCTCCTCAAGATCAACCCTTCCAAGAATTAAGTAATATTATAGTATGAACCACCTACAACTTCCACTGCCATGACTTCTACATCATCATTTGTACGTGCCCTATACAATTAGTTAATTCACCAAAATATCCCAGGCTAATTCCCAATTATAAACTAACATAGAAAAGCTAACTACCAACCATACAAAATATGGCCCACAATAGAGTAAAACTACTAACCAGGCGAATATAGGGAATTCTTCTATCCTCCTCGACACCAACAAAGCCTTTGATTTGCTTTTCCACTCCCATACCAGCTTTTCCCTAATTTCCAGCCTCTAAAATTCTATCACACCCTCCAAATCATCAAATGCCATACACTGTTCCTCTGTTTACATATGCACTTACCATCCTTCATTTGAATCATGTATCAACTTACAAAATATCTCTGCCCACCACTTCTCACTGACAATGAACAGCTCTGGAACTCCTACACTACAGGAATTTTATTACATTCCCTAGCTGAACACAAAATCTCTCCAGCATTCAACCATTCCTGCCAAATTTAACACAATCACACTTTTCCTCTTCATGACACAGCTCCTTTTCTCTACATATTTCTTCTTCTCTTTCAGTTAGCATTGTTTACAGTCCTCTTCCTCAATTTCTGTAAGAAATCTGCAGACCAGCAACTTCCTTTACGACTGACCATATGGTCTTAATTTTATCCTGAGACTTAGGTATTCTATCTGCATACCACATACTTTTTGCCCTCGTAATAACGTTTTTAAGCACCTTACAATACTGTTTGTACTGGGCTGATGCATTTAGATTTTGACTGTTTCTAACGTTTTGATATAATTGCCACTTTGTTCTACAAGATATTCTTATCCCTCTAGTCGGCCACCCAGGCTGCCTGTTTGTGCTAGTTCCCTGTTTTAAACGTTCTAACGGAAAGCAACTTTCAAAGAGCATGAGAAAAGTCTTGAGAAAAGCGTTATATTTATCGTCTACTGTATCAGCGCTATAAACATCTTGCCACTCTTGTTCCTTTATAAGGTTTACAACGGTCTCTACAGCAACTGGATCAGCTTTCCTGAACAGCTGATGACTATATTTAACACATGTTGCAGCACAAAAATCTTTTAAAGTTAAAATTTGTGCACCATGATCTGAAAGGCCATTCACCTTTTTGCTAACAGAATGCCCTTCCAGTAATGATGAATGAACAAAAATGTTGTCTATGGTTGTTCTACTGTTCCCTTGCACTCTCGTTGGAAAGAATACGGTTTGCATAAGATTATATGAATTAAAGAGGTCTACCAGCATCCTCTTCCTTGCACAATAACTTATACAATTAATATTGAAGTCACCACATATAACTAACTTTTTGTATTTCCTATAAAGTGAACCAAGAACCTCCTCTAGCTTTAGCAAAAATGTTGTGAAATCGGAGTCTGGGGATCTATAAATAACAACAGTTAGAAGTTTAGCTCAGTCAAATTTAACCACACCTGCACAACATTCAAACACCTTTTCAGTGCAGTACTTTGAAACATCAATTGACTCAAATGGGATGCCATTTTTCACATACATGGCTACTCCTCCACACCGCAAAGAGCTCCTCGAAAAGCTGCCAGCCAACCTGTATCCTGGTAAAGGAAGCCTCTGAATTGTCTCCTTATTTAAGAAGTGTTCAGATATACCAATAATTTCAGAGTCAACATCTATAAGCAGTTCACTAACTTTATCTCTAATACCTTGTATATTTTGATGAAATATACTAATTCCCTCATTACTCGGATACCTAAGCTTTGTCAAAAGTGATTCCCTTGTTATAGAGACTTCCCTTAAGCAGGAATACCTATCAGCTGACTTCAATCTAAAAAAGGTGCAGCTCTAACACCCACTACTGCAGGAATTTTCCCATGAGTGATCCCACCAACCCCACCTATGCTGTCACCTATAAGCTTTGCCAACCTCCCCTTCCCATACCTGTTGAGGTGCAGGCCATGTCTAGTGAAATCCGTCCTGCTGATAGACTCCACCGACACCACTGAAATGTGACCCATGCTTTCTGTCATCAGCGCACCCCCAAGTCTTATGTTATTACACCTGACGGCTGTATTAAGATGAGGCCGATCGTGACGCTGAAACAGTTCCACAAAATGCACATTCGTGTTGCCAGTCTGAGTGGCTATCTTTTCCAGGTCACCATCTATGTTATACTCCCCATCCCTATCAATACTATTACCAGCCCCACCCACAATCACTGCCTGATCCTCTTTAGTAAAATCCCTACATAACCCCCCTATGTTAACAGTCACCTGAGCCAACCCTGCATTAGGCTTCACAATGCTGGTGACCTGGTACTCACTCCCCAGCACTTCCTGCAACTGCTGGCCTACACCTCTGCCATGAGAACTACCTAACAGCAGAACCTTCTTCTTCCTTTTCGACTTTGCAACTGTTCTAGGCACAGTAACTACTGAGGTCTGCTGCATACTTCCTACATCTACAGCTACTAGAGATTCCTCTCCACTAGACTCTGACAGTTGGTCATATCTATTGTAAACACCAATAGTAAAACTATCTGAAAATCTTTTGCTCCTAGCAGATCTCTTGCCAACAGCCAGCTCCCATTCCCCAACCCCCCTCTTCCTCCTCATCCTTATCCTCATGTGGTGTAAGTTCGAGAACCTCTTGTCGACCCCTATTCAAAAATCTGGGAATTCTGACATTGCCCTCACAGTGTATATTTTCTTTAATGTCGTTTGTTGTTAGCAATATTAGCCTATTCCCAAGAGTTAACAGCTTTCACTCAGTTAATACTAGGCATAAATCAAATCTGCATGTAGAATGCACTTCCTTGACTCTTGTGCAGAAAGGAGTGCAGTATTCTGCTGCATCCATTTTCAA
This sequence comes from Schistocerca serialis cubense, assembly GCF_023864345.2. NCBI lineage: Eukaryota > Metazoa > Arthropoda > Insecta > Orthoptera > Acrididae > Schistocerca > Schistocerca serialis. The sequence goes on from NC_064638.1 coordinate 929,157,231, forward strand.
TAAGCTACCACAAGAACTCAAAAATCTTAGCAGTACCCCAAACTCTTTTAAGTCCAAACTGAAGAGTTTCCTCAAGGCTCACTCCTTCTATTCTGTCGAGGAGCTCCTGGAAGAGCTAAAAAATTAAGAAAATTCCAGTGTTACATTGTTGATTTTCTTCATTTAAACTTATGACTTGTCACCTGAATATGTTTTTTTATATTTCATTTTATCTGTTTCTAATATCGTGTTATAATTTCATGTATTGACTCGTTCCATGACCATGGAGACTCCTCCTTAATTTGGTCCCACGGAACAATAAATAAATAAAGAATTCCTTTCTAATCATGTCTCCACACAAACTGTGCATCTATCTTTTTGCACCAAAACCGTAACTACTGCTCAACTCAAAATCATCAAACTTAACTTCTCACGTCTCTCTACCTCCTGACAGTCACAAATCCCTAAGTCATCAGGATTACAAACAACAGCTAAATCAATGGTGAATATCACTTTTTTATGTTTTTAGCCATCATGACGTTTAGCCTTTTATGATTCAAGAATCTCACATAAAGTCATCTGCATTTTTAAGTCATAAGCTGCAGGCCGCTGTGGACAAGGGAGATGAAATAACAATTATGGAAAAAGCTGAAGTGCATAAATATTTCACATCTACTTACTCATTCTTTTTTTTCCAACTATATTTCTACAAATGTCAACTGTATTCCATATTCCCCTAAAAATATAACCCACTTATGATGTTAGGTTCAGTTTTAACATTTTCTCATTGTGTCAGGAGTTTCACAGCAATAAGTCAAGATAGGTATCTAGGAATATGAAAGATAGCTTGTAATACTCTCTGATGCTGCACCTGTCAGCAGTCTAGTCCCTGCACACTCCATCAGACAGTGTTCGTTTCTCTCCCCACCCGTACACTACTATCCTTTCCCCTTCCCCTTTCCATTCCCCTTCCCCTTCCCCATCCCCACACCCTCCAGATCGCTGCTTGCATCCGACATGACATTGCATTCTAGCCCAAGATGCTGGAGTTAGCAGTCATGCGTGTGCGAGGTGTGCTTGCTTGTGTGTGTGTGTGTGTGTCTGTGTGTGTGTGTGTGTGTGTGTGTGTGTGTGTGAATGTTTTGTTCGTGTGTCTCTCTCTTTACTCATGAAGGCTGTAGCCAAAAGCTACATGCAAGTGTCTTTTAATCATGCCTGTCTGCAACTTGATGTGTTGTCTTTACAGTAAGTAGAAACCTATCTTTTCCAACACTGTTGTTGTTACTCAAGAGCCAGAAGCCAGCAGTACACGACTGACCGTTAGATATAGCCAAGCCAGAATTATTGGAGGTTATCTACTTGCCCAGTCAGTACAGATTGCTACTGATAGGACCTCAGTGAACAAACAGTTGATTCGCATGTTCAGAAGCAGTAGGTGAGTTTGCAATGTAGTAATCAATTTCTGCATGTTGATGTGGCTCTCAAATCATAACAATACATAATTGCTGTGTTGGGCACTTCAAGATGGTAGCCACATAAAGACATCAACCAGATAGTACATCCCAGAGAGCAACTGGTGATATTACCCTGCAGTCCAAATTGTGTACCAAACTTTTTGTTGGATGTGTCTCAAAATACAGGGATAGTTCAGACAGGTTGCCTTGTACATTACAAAACAAATTACAGGTAGACTGCAGAGTGATAAATATAGAATGTCTGACCTAAGCTTCAGCAGCAGCTGAGAATACAAGCGTTAAAGATCTCAGGACTGCTTGATGGATTCCGAGATGATGTGTCTGTAGGCAACAGCACCAGGAGCCTAGAAAATTTTATTACTAAACATAAGTGGTAAATCCAACAGGATGAGATGATTTTAGGGGCAGTACCCATAATAACCAATGACAGGAAGCAGCAAGTACTGAAAAGTAGATACAGAACATTATGTGTCATATGTTGTTCAGCCAAGTTAATGCAACACCTGTCCATAAAAACTGGCAACAGCTGTGATTTCAGAGGTAGCATACTCTCCCTAAGTATATACATTTTTACCTAACTATATATTACCTTCAAACTTCTCTTTTCAAACGGTCTTTCATGTCTCATTTATTTTGAGTCAGAAATTTTATATCTTTGCTGGCTATTGGTTTTCCTACAGATTGCTTAGAGTAATGTAGTAAACAAAAATCTGAACTTTGTTTTGTTAACACAAGAAAACCCTCTTCCTGTCAACAGGTCTCTAGCATGCACAGTATTACTTCATAGGCAAACCTGTGAGCAGGACTTGTCTGCAACTCAGACAACTAAAATGTGGAATGTTTAAAAATGAGTGCTAGGGACCATGTATATTATGAAACTGGGATTTCCTCTGGAGTTTCCACTTACTTATGCAAAGGGTCTTCCAAGGGTTTTCCTGAATTTGTTTTAATTATAACAATTAAAACATTGGAGATGACAACAATGAAATGGTTTGGTCAAAATTAACTGACACTTAGTATGGCTAAAAGATGTAGTTGAGTCATCAACACACCTCAGACTCATTTTCATTTCACTTATAATTAAAAACTTTAGAAAAAAACTCATTTCATTAGTAAGGATGTTCCCAAGTGAGTTGGAGAGAACTTAAGCATCCGACAGTAGATATTTCTGTTTGGGTGATGGACAAGACAGTTACTGGAAAATGATTCCGGAAGTCTTTTCTGGAGCTTATCTAGTGCAAGAAGTTTAAAACTCGCCAATGGAAAATTATATTAAATATACTGATAACAAACAGGGCTGCTCTTATTGAGGATGTTCACATAAGTTAGTTAGTTAATTAGTTAGTTTTATGTTCCATGGATAATTTGAACAATGAATTGTAATGATGTGGAACAGTTATTTCACATACACATCATGTCTCTACTTTTAAATATAACTACATGCTTAACACTTCAAAAAAAAAATAACACTGAGATCAATGATCATGATGCAGTTGTTACTAGAATAGTCACCAACTTACATAGTATCACAAAAACAAGGTCCAGTAAACTAAATCAGGAGAATGTCAGTTCATTTCTCACATAGGAACTGGAATAACTTAACATGGCAATGAATATGCAGTGGTTCACATGAATAACTGATTAAGGCACAAAAAATTGTGCACCTAGTAGAATCATAAAAAATGGTAGATTTCTGTCCACATGAAAAGTAAAAGTTTGTTCTGCAGCCTGCTCTGTACTGGGTAGTCAAACTTTGCATAAGCCACAGTTTGTTATTGATCATTTATACTGGTAGACATTTTTAAAGAGGTACATATGGTTTGAAAATTTCTGCAGGAATGTAGTAAATGGATGTTCACAATAAAATTTGATTTCTACTGCTTGCTAAATCATTTGATCATATCATTTTATCATAGTGTTCTTTCATAAGATACATGTTGCCTGAGATTGTTTGATTCAAAAACTCCTTACCAAGCTCACGATGAGTACGTTAATGTTTGAAAACAGAAAATACAATCAAATTAATAAGGAAAAGTGTATTCTTAGGTCTGCTGTGGAAGTTGCAAACTGTCTGCTGAGATCTGACATATGTGTATAATGTATATGTGTATGTGTATAATGTGGGAAGCTCTGGCATAATGTCAATAATTTAGAAGTAAAGAAGACCACTCACTGAAGAGAAGGAGCACTGATTCATCGACAGGTACACACAAAAAAAGAGAAATAAAACTTGCTGGCTTTCAGATTAACCCTTTGTTTCCTGACATAAGAAAAAATTTACTTTTTAACATTTTCTTTGCAGAATTTATGCTATTGTGGCCTCAAATGACGGTAGGATTTTTTGTAAAATTTTATTTTATTTTTCACAACTTTTTTCTTTCCTGGTACTTAGAAGTACCGTCAGACTCCATGTACAGAATCACAACATGCGCAGAAAAATGCTCCAATTTTTATAACTTGTACCTTATTCCACATAAATATTAAATATTTTTACATTAGAAAATTAATTAACCGAAATATGATATTTCTGAATTTTTTTTTTAAATTTCGCATAAATTTATTCTAGAGCAACTTCACAATACATAGTAACTTAGCTACACATTTTTGACAGTATATACATATCACATATTTAGTGTTAGTGATACCTCACGAACTAGAAGGAAACAGTTCTTTTTCTCATTGCAGCACAAATACACTTTACATTTACTACATTGTGAATGTGGTCTCGACTGAATTTTATTTTTCGCACACATTTCGCATCGTCCTCTTTTACAACTGAACACTAAAAAATGGTTTCCTCGCTTGCCAAGACGTACATCCTTCGGAACAGAAAAGTTATCCTTCCTTCTCTTTGGGAGAGTTATTTCATCTTTACCAGAGTTTCTCTTTTTGAGATTTGGCACTTGCTGTTCATTCATTAGCCCTAGTGCCACAGCACACCTGAATTCCAGCAGTGGCAGTGCCCCATGTAGATAACTGAAAATGAGGTAAGGATTGACAAAAGCAATTTCTATTGCTCCCCAGAAGAAACGGTGCCACCATTTCTTTGATCGCTTGTCAAGACCATAAGTTGAATGTAATCTGTCTGCATGATCCACACCACCCATGTTTTTATTGTAATCACATACAATAACTGGACATGGTATAGTCATACTAGTTCCATCTTTCTGTTTTCTTGTCACTACGCTCTGTTCAATGCCATGGAAGTTTGACGCAAAATATACTACTTTATTTTCCTTCCATTGAAATACTGTTAGGTCTAAAGATGACTCTGTGATTTGATTTAGACATTTTTCTTTAGGTAAATTCCCTGGCAAACCTTTCCTGTTTGTTCTAATTGTTCCACAGGCAAATGTATTTACCGATTTCTGTGTGAGAAAAAGTGGACAGAACAACTAGTGAGAGGTAACGCATTGTTGCTACAATAGAGTGTTCGCACAACCTGACGGTACTAATAAGTCCGCTTTATATTTTCCACTTTATCTCATTCACTTGTAACGTAATGCTTCAAACTATTATAAAAAAACAAAGAAGGTAAGTACGTACAATGGAAAACTAACGGAAGTTTCAATAAATTGCGCACAAATTCAGGCAACGCCATGGAAACAAGCACATACAATCTTCTGTTTTCACAGCAGCGTGCGAAAAACAATTTCAAGCTCTGACCGCCAGAGAGGTCTATGTATTGCACAATAACATCTATGAAACAGTAGAGCAGAGTTACTGTTACGTACCGACAGGCTCTCAGATCACGAAACTGCACCACGAGAAAATAATTAGAGTCAAAACTTAGTGGTACTTTTAAGTACCGTCAGGCAACAAAGGGTTAAATTTTTTTTTCGGGCTCGAGTGCGCGCGCGCGCACACACACACACACACACACACACACACACACACACACACGCACACACACCTGTTCCCCTACATTTCTAGATGGACACATTATACTGGGATTGCATTTTGGCAGGTGGACTTGGGAGGGGGGGGGGGGGGGTGTCATTTGGGGTGGATAAGGAAGCAAAATTTATTGCAACACCCTGCAACAAACTCTTTGATCCTAACCTAACTAGGTGCTAAATAAGTTCTAATTTTATTATGTACAAGACATGTTTTAAACAACAACACAACTTTGCTGATTGCTTGCTGATTCCGTACATAGCTAACAAATCTTCTGAAATTATGTTTTCAGATCACACTGAGAAATACATATTCTGAATGTTGAAACCAGATAAATCCATTATCCCACATTTTGCTACCACAAACTGAGGCTCTATAATAATTAGAGCTCAAAGGTGTGTAGATCACGCAACTAATGAGGAGGTATTGAATAGGATTGGGGAGAAGAGAAGTTTGTGGCACAACTTGACTAGAAGAAGGGATCGGTTGGTAGGACATGTTTTGAGGCATCAAGGGATCACAAATTTAGCATTGGAGGGCAGCGTGGAGGGTAAAAATCATAGAGGGAGACCAAGAGATGAATACACTAAGCAGATTCAGAAGGATGTAGGTTGCAGTAGGTACTGGGAGATGAAGAAGCTTGCACAGGATAGAGTAGCATGGAGAGCTGCATCAAACCAGTCTCAGGACTGAAGACCACAACAACAACATGATAGGATAATAGGTATCATGGGGAACCAACTCTTTTTGTTAATTACAAAAGTGTATCACATATGGACAAAGCAATCACCTATCCAATATCAGAATCCAGTCAACCACTGTTTCCAAATATATAGATCATTCAACTAATGTTAGAGGATAAAAGATAATATTTTAGACATTTGAATGGATCCCAAACACAACAGTAAAATAAAATACCAATCAGAATATTAATTTCTCCATAACTTTGTATATATAGCAGTCTTACAAAATCTAAGACCAGTTTTGGAATCAGTACAATAATTTCCTTAAGGTGAGACACTTCACACATCATTCCACATCATGGATGGAATAGCTGACTCTATTATTGTTGCTACCACATTTGTATACATTCCAACCAATTTAATATGCAAGTGACAATGTCTTTTGTATTAAAAGTATTATAAATCAAAATAGTGCTTGCCACCCAGCCACTATGGAATACATATTTTTACTTTGTTTTTCTGACCTCATATCCACTAAACTAGTGGGTAGAGGCAGGTCAATAAAGGGATTTTTGAGAGGTGCCAAAGGCAGTTCAGAGTGAAATGACATGGGATACGTTATGTGACCTACAATTTGTGTATATTTTTGTGATTTTCTGCCAAAGGTAAATTGGCAACAGTGAAGCAACATGGCCAACATATGTTGCTATGGATCTTGTGAAGTAATTTCCATGAACTATGTTTACTAATTTTGGAATCTGAAACACAAAAAACAGTTTAGGAAGTTGGTTAACTGATATATTTTTACAGTTCAAGTTTGATACAATCTGTCACAAATATAGTACACAGTTCAAAAGTACAAACTACAATAATAATCCAATATAACAGCAAATAGTTTCATACATAGAAAAAAATCTGTGCACAGTACTACAAGTGAAGATGAAAAAAAGGACAGAGTAGATGGTGGCAGCCACATAAATAGATAGCCATAGTGAAAACTGCTGCAGGAGGTGTGAGGGGTGATGCTTGTGCAGATATCCTGCACAGCAAATTTAGAGTGGTGCCTCTCTCTGGTGGTTGAGCCTCACAATAGCCATAGCATAAACAAGCAAGCTGTAATGGTAAACGGCTGGTGGTGCTGGCATAAATGGCTTTTGATTCCTGCCAAAGGGGATGGTAGACATGTTGGTTACCACAATCTGCCCCCCTTATGGCAGCAATGACCAATGTTGTATGGTTTGACCTTCACTTGCTCAGATGCAAGGAGTTTGCTGGACAATCGTGACATCCATGGAAGAGTCAGAGGGGCAGGTAGGTTCAGACAGCTCCCTGTCAGCCCACTTGAGGGCATGTGGCTGGAAGAAGTCCAAGTGGTGGTGGTACCTTGGTCAAAGTGATGGAGAGGAGGTTTCCAGAGAGCACTCCATTTCCATGTCTGGCTCACAAAGGTTATGAAACCTCAGTTGAAGGTGCTGCTCTGGAAAGTTCGGCAGTGCTACTGCTGTGGCTCCTCTGACATCTCACCCTCAATATATGAATGGAGGAGAAGAAGAACGTCACAAGGCTTTGCGAGGAGCATCATGGAGTGTGAACAGAGACAGAGGTGGTTGGCGACCCTGCTGGAGGAGTAGCTAATTTTGATGGCAGGTCACTGTCCTATCATCCATGTTCAAATTGAACACATGGCAGTCCTTCTGCTGATGGACAACTGCCAGGATCTATTTGCCCTGGCACCAAAAATCCCATGCTCACACTCAGGTGCCTGGCATGTAACATGGAGATGGTGGAGCAGGTGATGTAATTGGTGCTGGCAACAGGAGGTGCTGGACTGCACAGGGCCAGCAGCCATTGAACAGCCCCTCTGGACTCATCTCCCTAATTACTTAGCCATGTACAAACTCAGAAAAAGCATCATCCATATGCAACTCAGTGTATTTCTTCATCTGGATTTTGAAAGTGCAGACAAGTCACTCAGCTTCTCTGTTGAATTCAGAGTGGAAAGGTGGTGATGCAATGTGTTGAATGCCATTCTTCCAGTAGAAAACGCCATAAAGCTGTGCCCAGAATTGGAACCCATTACCTGACACAGTTGTGCAGGGAAGGCCTTGTAAGGCAGAAATTCTGGTGAGCATCTTAAAAGTGGCCTCCGCACTGGTGGAACACCAGTTTACAATGCAGGGAAATGTGCAGGAAGCATAAACGGCTACTAACCAGGTGGTGTCCAGAAGGGGGCTAGCAAATCAATTTGAATTCTCTACCAAGGTTGTGAGGCATTGGCCAGGGTGAGAACAACTGGCAAGGCATTGTCTGCTGTGCTTCACATTTATGACACTTTCGAATGAGATTCATGATCTGCTTGTCAATTCTGAGCTAGTAGATATAGCACAAGGCTTGCATTTGGTATCAAGCACACCCCAAGGTCCACAGTGTAGGAGATGCAGGATGTCCACACAAAGTGGTTCCCGGAGGACCACCCGTGCAGCATTCTGGTCTGTTTGTAACAAAATGATCTGGATTTTGAAAGTGCAGACAAGTCACTCAGCTTCTCTGTTGAATTCAGAGTGGAAAGGTGGTGATGCAATGTGTTGAATGCCATTCTTCCAGTAGAAAACGCCATAAAGCTGTGCCCAGAATTGGAACCCATTACCTGGCACAGTTGTGCAGGGAAGGCCTTGTAAGGCAGAAATTCTGGTGAGCATCTTAAAAGTGGCCTCCGCACTGGTGGAACACCAGTTTACAATGCAGGGAAATGTGCAGGAAGCATAAACGGCTACTAACCAGGTGGTGTCCAGAAGGGGGCTAGCAAATCAATTTGAATTCTCTACCAAGGTTGTGAGGCATTGGCCAGGGTGAGAACAACTGGCAAGGCATTGTCTGCTGTGCTTCACATTTATGACACTTTCGAATGAGATTCATGATCTGCTTGTCAATTCTGAGCTAGTAGATATAGCACAAGGCTTGCATTTGGTATCAAGCACACCCCAAGGTCCACAGTGTAGGAGATGCACGATGTCCACACAAAGTGGTTCCGGAAGGACCACCCGTGCAGCATTCTGGTCTGTTTGTAACAAAATGATGCCACCCACAAGAATGAGTTATGATGACGAAAATAATGCTGTACGGGGATTAGACTTCGAACCCAGCCACCCCTGCAGGATGTAGCAAAATACTTGCTGCAATATTGTATCCTTGTTCACAGGGTCAGTGATTTGAGATCTGGTGATGGGAAAATGGTCCACAGCTTGCTTGGCCTCATTGTCCTAGTGTAAACAAAGGACCTCAAGTTGAGCAAATGCTGGTTTTGGCCCCATCAGGAGAGACAACAGAGCATCAGCAGTTGCTTGCTAATTAGTGTTTTGGAAATGTATCTCATAGTTATAACTGCTGAGAATAAAAGCTCATTGCTGAAGAAGTTGGGCTGTTCAAGGAGGCAGCCAGTGTGAAGAGTGTATCAAAGTTTATGATCAGGATTAAAGTGGAACCTGGCTCCACAGAGAAAAAGGTGAAGCTTTTTTAATACAAAAATAATTGCTATCACTTTCTATTCTATCTGGAAATACTTCTGCATGGCATCAAGCAATTTGAGAGCATAAGCAATTGGCTGTTCAAAGTCGCTGGCATCACAGTGCTCTAATACAGTGCCCAAGTCTCATTCAGACGTGAAGATCACCACCACCAACTGCTTCCTGGTTGGACAGTAGCAAGCAAGGTGCAAAGATTAAGGCCAGTTTGAGAGTCTGGAATGCCCATCTGTCGACCAAGAAAAGTAGATGTCTTTCTTCCTGAGATTGTTCAGTGGGTAATTGACCTCACAGCAATGGGGATGAATTTATTATAATAAGTGATTTAACCAAGAAAAGTTTGGAACTCCTTCAGGCTGGAGGAACAGAGGAGTCTTGTGAACACTTCCCCATGCTTCTTCATATGCTAAAGCCCATCTTGAGAGAGAATGTGGCTGAGATATTCCACTGATGGCTGAAAGAACTTGGATTTTTCTAAATTACATTTGAGGACAGTGGCTTGTAGAGTGCACAACAGTTTTTGGAGGTTCTCTAAATGTTCCTCGATTGTGCCCCCAGTGACAACAATGTCATCTAAATAACTAATGCATCCTGAAACATCAATAAGTAACTGTTTGAGGAACCATATAAAATGTGGCAGGGCACTGGCCATGCCAAAAACCAAATGTTCAAAGATATAAATGCCATGCAGTGTGCTGACAACCAATAACTTTTACAATTCTTTGTCAAGGTGCAATCAAGTATGCTTCAATCAGGGCAGTTTTTGAAAAACATTTCCCCCTCAAGAGCATGGCGAAAATTTCTTTAGGCTTTGGAATTGGATAAGTATTGACTTCAAACAGAATTTACTGTGACCACAAAATCACCACAGAACCAAAGTTTTTCTGAAGGTTTCTTCATGATCACCAATGGTATTGCCCATTCACTGACATAAATGGGTTCAATTATGACAAGACTGATGACCACAGTAGTTAAGTCCCATAGTGCTCAGAGCCATTTGAACCAATTATGACAAGGTCTGTCAATCGGTCCAACTCACCATTTTATTGCATCACCCACTGCTAAGGGTATGGGTCCTACACAAAAGAAACGAAGGTGTACCGATGTCTTTAATGTGATCTGTGCTGTGAAATTCAAAGCTTTGCAGACGTCTCTGAAAAACTATTTGAGTCCTTATTACAAATGCCTTCTAGCTCCTTAACAGGTATCTGTTGAAGGCAAGGTTCACTGAATCATTGATGGCAAACCCAAAAGTAGAAAAGACATAAAGCTGAAAAGATTTGCCATGTTTACCCTGTGAATATGAGGAAGGTAAGGTGCTGTACAATCATTCTTGTAAACCACCTAAATGGTACATTGGCCTTTGATCAGAATCTGTTGCTTGTTATAAGTCACTAGCCAGTGAACCATTGGTTCTTGCAACAGTTGGCCAAGCTGGATGTACCTATGAAACTTCAACAAGGTAGCTGATGCTCCCGTGTCTCCCTACAGTTGAATATCTCTGTTACACACTGCAAGTATAATGAACAATTTCTTGGGTACCACCACTGCAGCTTGAAAGTCTGAGGTGATGACATTAATATCCATTTGTTCTTGCCAAGGGGAGCATTAAAACAAGGAGACTTCACATACAGAAGCAAAATGCCCATCTTTATTGCAGGTTATGTATTGTGCCCACCTGTGGGAGCAGTTATCATGGGAATGCTTATGAGAACATCTAGGCACAACAGAAGTGTGTGTCAGTTGAGGGGCTGAGACTTCACACCTTGTTTGCAAAGCAGAGCCAGAGGGGGGTGATGTTTATATTCTATGTTACCTATTTCACCTACCCCTTCATCATACTCTGAAAGCCACCTAATGGTGTGTGACAGAGAGTACTTTTGTACCACTGAGGCCTCCAACTCAGTTCCACTTACAAATAGCACATGGGAAGCATGACTGTTGGTAGGCCTCTGTATTGGCTCAAGTTTCTCAGATTTTCTCCTCAGGGTCATTATGTGAGACATACGTGGTGGGAAGTAATATACTCTCCAACTCTTGCTGGAAAGTGCTGTCTCGAAATTTCAATAGTAAATCTCTCCATGAGGCACAACACTTCTCTTGTAACATCTGCCAACGGAATTTGTTGAGCATCGCCGTAATGCTCTCATGATGAAATGTGCTGCTCTTCGTTGGAGCTTCTCTATCCCTTCCGTTGGATCTTCTCTATCCCTTCTATCAGTCCTACCTGGTAGGGGTCCCAGCTTGTCAACCAAGCTGTACACATTACCTGTGTAAGACTCAACAGCCGCCATGTCTGTCTAAATTCTAAATGGCACTGGTTGCCTGGGAGACTTTGAATGATTGAGCCAATTTCAATACCTCCTCCAAGGTGGAGTCACCAATTGCAAAGCTTTTGATGTAGTCCCTTGTATGGGACTACACCCATAATACCATCCTGAATCAACTCCGCATACGATTCCTTAAGGTTATGAGTAACAAAGTGGCACTTCCTACCGAGACCGTGTAATTGAGCCACCCACATGCTGTACGACTGGTTGGGCTGTTTTCTACATTGACAGAATTCCATGCATGATGATACAACATAGCAATGCTGGTGAAAATGAGTATTTAAGAGAGCACACATTTCACCAAAATCAATATGGGCCAATTCAGTGAAGGGGGCAAGCTTGCAAGACAAAAAGAATAAATTAACAGTCATTGTGTCTGTTACCTTAAATGCAGCAATACGCTGCTAGAGTTGCTCCTCATATAGATCCCACTCTTCAGCCATTTCATTGTATGGAGGGAACTGCAGTGCCTGCTTAGGCAACTGGTTTGAAAGCAAACTGGCCCAAAAGGTCCTCCTGGCACTTCTGTTCTTCCAACTGCTGTTGCAAGAACTATTGAAAAATTACTGCTGTGGATAGGATTCATGGGAGGTGATGCTGTGCCAGGTCCATGTTCACCCAATGTAGCTTCACCCAATGTAGCACTACGTTGGACCACTACCATCATCACTTACGTTGTAACTCACAACATAAATAATAGTGTGGCAAGTCAGTTAGTAGATACACCTCACAATTCGAGTTCAATACAAGTGTCACAAATGTAGAACACAGTTCAAAAGAACAAGCTGCAAGAATAATCCAGTACAACAGCAAACAGTATCATATGCAGAGATTGGTCCATGCACAGTATAGCAAGTGAAGACAAGAAAAGGCCTGAGCAGCTAGTTGCAGCCACATTAATAGATGGCTGTAGCGGAGCCTCAGGCAACTCATTCTGGAGGAGGTTCCGAGTGACCAGCAGCATGGACATTCTGCACAGCAGATTTGCAGCAGTACCTCTCAATGGTGGCCAAGCCCTGCAGTTGCCAAAGCAGAAAAGAAACGGGTCCTAAATGCGACCAGCTGGCAGCAGTGGCATCAATGGCTTTCAATACAATGTCTGGTGAAGTGAGTCATACCCCTGTGGGTTAGTACAACTGATAAACCACATACTCAGAATAAATGATTCTACTTATTTATTAATATTTGGAACACAGTCCCCTTAGCACAAGTGAAACCAACATAACTCATAATTGTAATGTCATCATATCTTCAGTGTGAATGCTTGTTAGATCCAACATCTTGCAGGAATCATACACGATTCTGCAAACAATCAGGAAAATCAACTGGCGGCATTAAGGCATTAGTGTGTGACAAGTTGGGAATTTGGGTCAGATGTGAAGTGTGCTCAGAAAGCTGAAGCCATTAAGATGACCACTCACATAAAGCAGGAAATCTGGGTTTGAGTCCTGATCCAACACAAATTTTTGCTTGTTGTCACTGAATTATTTCAATGCCTTCACACAGCTGACATCAGTATTTCTTTTTCAACAAGAATATACAGCCACAGGACGATGACTTTATGGCATCTGTTCCATTGAATATGTCAAAAAGAACGGACACCACAGATATAATAGTAATATTTATGCCTTTGTGGCATTTCATGATATCTTCTGTGTGGATGCACACTAGGCTCGATGTCTTGTGGAAATCATGGAAGGTGCCATGAGCAATGAGGGAAATAGGGAGGAGGGTGCTAGGGCAGTAGTGTGCAAGAAGATGGGAATTTGGGTCGGCCGTGAAGTGTGCTCAGATAGCTGAGAGGTTAAGGCGGCCACTCACATGAAGCAGGAAATTCGAGTTTAAGTCCCAATCTGGCAAAAATTTTCACTCGTCACCATTGAATTACTTCAATACTCTGATGCAGCTGACATCAGTATTTCTCTTTCAATATGTATATAAGGCTACAGAATTATGCATTTCCAAAAGAGCAGACACCACACATACAATGGTAATACCTACTTTCATTTTGTAGGGAAAACCACTCTTGAAAGTAGTCCAAATAAGGAGTGGTTTATGCATCGAGTGAAACCATAACACAATATGGGTCAGTACTAGTACACAGCAGAATTTCAGTGAGTGGCATGCAAATACAGCCACATACTGCCTTTATACCAATTCATAAAATGCCACACTAATTTCTATTGAGCAAGAGTAACAGATACATCAATCTTCAAAAAAAGTTTATGTGGTATAAATGTTACATTTACAGATACACAAATGATTTTTTGGATGTGATACAGGATGTATACGTGGACAAGGAAAAAGAATTCCCAGATTTTTCCCGGATTTCCCAGTTAAAAATAGACTTTCTCCCGGATGAAAACACACTTTTTCTGTGTTATTAAGTGACAGTATATTTTCCCTCAGAACTGTAAAACTTATCAATCCTTTGAATGGTTATGTTTTTATACATGGGTGTAGAATTTACCAGCATTTTAGAAAACGAAACTCAGGGAAGAAAACTCCTTTTGGACAGATTTTTGATGAGCAGCAACATGTACACTGCATATTTTCATACTACAAAAGTATAAATTCAAATTCAACCAAAAATCTGCATGTTACTTTCTGAACCATTGTAATCGAGATTGCGATGCGCTACTGTAAGCCAGTCATAGCTCATGTCACATGATCCCACCAGCCGATGACAGTGGATATTCAGACCACAGGACACATTATGTAGTCAGCTAATAGCAACATCACTGCTAAGTAGTGCGGATACACAAACACGAAAAGTTAATGTTTTAAATTAATATTCAGTGTTGCTACAAGAAAAGCAAGTATTTCACATATAATTTTGGTCTCTAAGGTTAATAAGCTGCAAGAGAAACTAAGATTTCACATATAATGCTGATTTTTTTGCGTGTGTTACGCTTTAAGATATATCACACAAATGTGCCAGTAAAATTTTCAGCCATGTCCAGTGACTTGTCCTTAAAGTTTTCCACAAATAAATTAGCTACTGCAGAGGAGAGAGAGCTTCTCATAGCACTACATCAATCTGCTCATAATAACGACGTGAATGTCTGACCTTCTGGGCTCTAAATACATCTAAATGGCTCGTCATCAAACGCTCTGTGATTTAAGTAATTCATTGTACATTCTCGCACATAGTTCAACTTGTGTAAAAGGAAATTTACTTTGAAAGTAACACTTTTCAAACCATCATTCAGAATATTTTCCCGCGACCTGTTAGGAATAGGTTCATTTCACTAGTCGTCAGAGAACGCCAGATAACAGGTGCCACCACACTTTGGCAGCTGCTATGATGCAGGAAGCCCGTATGTCCGTATGTGTAAAACATTAAAAGATCTTACATTATGTCATAAAAGAAAAAAGACATCAGAGGATATTCCAAGAGCATACTTAAATAGTACATTCGTATTTCCAGATTCCCAATGAAGTAGTCCTTGACCTGATATTAAACTTTTCAGTATGTGTTTCAGGACATACATTTTCTTGGAGTACCAGTACTGTATTAATTCATTTTTGATTCTTTATTATGGCATAATGCCATACATGCTAGAAGATGAAAAAGTGCACTTGTAAAGCAGCGAGCAGTTCAAGTTAGCCAATAGTGTGGAACTAAACACTTTGTTTCAAACACATTGACTGCCTCAGTGTAAAAGATTAATAAAAACCAAATTTCTTTATCAGACCGACAAGAATAACTTCATTGTATTACAAGGCGATTAATGCATGCTTGTCAGAAAAGTGGAAATAAAATTAAATCTGAAACTAATAACTTAGACTAGCCTTCCATAATTATGTGAATGGATTTTAATTCACTTGATAGTTCCTGGCCACAGCAATCCATTTTATTTTCATTTGACATGAGAGAAGTAAACGAAGAGGAAGCAGCAAAATCACTAAATGTAAACACGGGTCACATGGAGACTATACACTTCCCCACTATAACTCAGACTACTCTGAGCATCAGCCCCGGATCTATGATATATCTGAACTGGGGCAATACTAAGATAGTGGCGCACCCTGCCCTCCCCCTCCCCCCCCCCCCCCCCTTCCAGCCCCACTCCCTTGAGCATTTGAGATACGACATCAAATATTTAAAAAAATTGAATTTTCAAAAATATTTTCATTTTATAGTGCACATCTTTCTGAAGAGTCTGATACATAAAACATATATGTTTGAAGAAATGAAAGACATGTTATTGGGCCTTAAGTGTGCCAGAGTGCAGTGCCACTCCTCTTCACACAGCATTTTTCTATCACACTTCGCTGTATTTCGCTCCATGGAATTGAAACGTGTATATTTTGTACTGGATGCCATCAAACTACATTAAAAAAAACTAGCAATTAATACTGGATGGAATTATTTGTAATTGGGAGAACAAGAACCCTTCAGAAAATCTGCACTCTTTATTGCCTGTTAGCTAATAATTTTCTATTTTGGGTGACACAAAATTAAATATAGGATACATAAAACCAGTAAAGACAAGAGACAAGCAGTACAGTACACATTTCTCCAATCCTTAGCTCCTAGCATTGTTTTCTCTCTAATCTTGCTACAGCTTTACATGGCATGCTTTCCTTTCTGCGAAAGAATCTATTACCTCATCAAAGTTCGTCAAATTTTTTGCTACATGAAAAATCGAAATATTGTTGTCTAATAGTGCGTAAGATGTTAATACAAATAGTACCCAAGACTGGTGTGGTTTCTCAATTTGATTACGTCTATTTTGTCACTGTCTGCTAAATAAAAAAAATAGGCCTTTGTAACACTGCAGAAATTGTAACACACACCAAATAAACAAGACTGTTTTGCCACAAATGGCCATTTTTATAACACTACAGAATATAATTCATGAAGACCAACATAAAATGCCTATTAGGCCTACTACAAGCAAAAAGCTTTGTGTTAGAAAATAGTTTCACATTTCATTCATACGCTCCAGTTTCTCGAGAATGAGATCAAAAGGAGTAGTACGAGATTTTTATATGAATTTGGAATCGTCAATTTCTTCCCTAATTTGTGTGATGTCCCTGTTTCTTCTCCTTTCTCATTCCAACAAACAATCTCGTCACGACTAATTCTGGAACTATTCCTGCCTCTGTCAAAACTTATTCGCCGGTTAACTTGACTAACCCTGCCAGAATCACCGGTTTAGTTATCCCCGATTACTCTCAGGTTAGGTGTTGTTATGTTCATACTAACCATTTTCCGTGCTACTTCCAGAATATAACTTAAGTGGCTGCTAGATGGGGACTGTACAATTGGCCCTTACTAGTGTAGCGATCTGGCCAAAAAATTTCTGACAAAATTTCATTTTCCTGGTGTTGCAGCCACATGTCTTAAGCATTGCTTCATGCAGTGGAGAATGGCAAAACAGAGGGAGCCGGCAACCGAGGCGTTGAGAAGTTTGTGTGGCACAGATAGCCTTGCCGACAGAAGGAGCCTACCAACCAGCTGATGCAAGGACACACACAGACCGAGTGCCGAGCGAAGCCTGGAGAGTGCTGAGTAAGGAGAAGTGAGACCAGCACGCTAAGTTACGCTGCAATATACTGCAGGAGTAATAACAAAAAGCTACCACCGAGGGTAAAAAACGTCCTCCTGCCGGATATAAATAGTGGAGCACAGGCAGCAACAGACAGAAGCCATAAGGAAGCAGTTCGGATCTGAGGATGTATGTGGTCCATGTCCGAATGTTCAATCTTCATAGGTGACGATTCTCAAAGTCTGTTACAGCTCGCAGGAGTCATCCGTTCCAGATGTCAACTTCCGCTCTGGAGGTAGGGCCGAGTCCGGTCGGCACCATGGCTCATTAACTACAGTGAGAACTTCCAGCAGGACCGGCCACAGCGGGGTCTTGGTCACAGGCGCCGTCGGTGACTGACGCCTGGACTTCACGGCAACCCGGCCCACGGCACGTGAACCGTCCATGACGGAACCTCGCAGACATCGCGACTTACGGCTTCCAGCCGCCGGTGCTGCAGGCGTCGGCAGCTAACCTCACGGTGATGAGTTCATCTCAACCACAGGGCATCCTGGGTTCAGCGGAGCACTGGTGGCCTGAGGCTCCCAGTGCGATCAGCAGCGCGCGTTGCATGCATTGTCAGAGAATCTACACAGCAGCAGCCTGGCGAAGGGATCCACACGGCTGGGCAGCGACGACGAGGGAGAAATTGTAAAGAAAGTTCAATAAATAATTGTAAAACTCCACGCTGTCTCAGTGTTTGGCGCAGCCACTGTGTCTGCTAACAAGTACTGCAGAATCCGTAACAAGTGGTGTCAGGTGCACTCACGCCAGGACTTTGACTAGCACCGTGCGGAGCAACCAAGAAACACCGAATAGGGTGAGTCCAGCAACTGCCTTCTCTCTATGTTTTCTGTGTAGCTAGACATGTCGAGAGTAACGTTAAGGGATGTGAGAGTGTCATTTGAAAGACCTAGCAGCCCTGTAGACTTATCATAGTTTCGTGGGAATGATAGTCACGTTAACTTAGTACCATCTAAATGCGTAGTGTGTGGATTAACAGATCACGTCGCTCCTTGCAATAAATTTGTCAGATGAAATGTGTTTGCAAATGGCGAGGTTACGGTTAGTAGGTGACGCAAAGACTTATGTGGCATACCACGAAGGGTTAAAGGATGCTACTACGTTCACAGAGTTGGCTGAGGGATTATTGCAAAGGTTTAGGAAACAAAACAGTGCCAGACTTTTTAGAGAAAAATTGGGGAGGATGATGCAAAAAACGTATTAAACGGTAGAACAATTTTCAGACAGAATTAGGAGAATGAATGCACACACGTATGAGTTAACGCAAGATGCGAGTGCAAATGAAGTTCTATTGAAAGAAGCAGAGAATAGAGCTTTAGACGCAATTTTGCGAGGGGTCTCATCAGATTTTTCACGCTGGATACGGATGGAAAATCCAAGTGACATAGCAGCAGCAATGCGCATAGCTACACATTTGAAGGAAGTGGATAGCGCCACTAGAGATCGCAATGACAAGAAAATTTTTTCGTCTTCCAAAGAGTGTTACTGTTGTGGGAAGCAAGGTCATTTTAAGGGATAATGTCGGAAACCACACTGTTTCAATTGTCAGAAAATAGGGCATAAGGCACGGCAGTGTAAAGCCAAGAAACAGGTTAATGATACAGCAGGTAAAAAACTGTTAAACGGAAAAGGGAGTGTTCCTGCCATCGGGAGGCGTTCCCAGTAAAAAGAGGTACTCAGAGAGTGCACGAAGAGGCAGATTGTAGTTTGATGGTTTGGATAAAAGATAAGTGGCAAAGAGTTTTAGTGGATACTGGAGCGCATGTATCAGTTGTCAGTGTGGACCTCATGGACAAGAAAGGATTAGAAGCTCCGAGATACAGATTACGCGCAGTAGGTGATAAAAAATTAGATGCACTAGGGACAGCACAGCTCAAGTTTAAGATAAGGAACGTGTAGTTCCGGGAGCAAATGGAAGTGTTGTCAACTGTGGGACAGGGATTTTCAGCGATACTTGGGTTGGACTTTCTGATTAAACATCACACCAAAATTGACCTTTTCCAACATACACTGGAACTTGATGGGAACTTGTTCTCAATGGGTACAGCTGTTGCAAATGTTCCAGAACCACAAGGTGCACCGATAGCTGAGGTGATACCAACTAAACTGCGTACAAGTGCATTAAAGGTGATTTCATGTGGCAAAGTATGAACAGGTACAGGGAAGTTGATCTCCGTGGATGTCAATGTGCCACAGCAGGGGTTATTCTTGGTAGAGCCACTACCGAGTAATGAGGTTTTAGACAAAAACCATTGCTTTATTCGTAGGAGTGTATCATGGGTAACGGACATAAATGGGCAGTTTATGGTTCCGGTGAGTTTAGATAACTTTGGGCGGGATGATGTCGATCTATCGAAGGAATTAGTAACAGCCACAATAGAGTTAATGGATGAAGAGGACATTGATAGTTTGAGGCTAGACTATGATGTAAAGCAAACCATCAGTATGTCTGCACATCATGACAAGGTAAATCATTTGAGAGGAAATGATCGTTCGGGTATGGAAGCATTATTACTAAAGTATAAAACACTGTTTGAAGCACAGGGTACGTTACCTGCTACACCGATAACACAGCATCGTATTCCGACAGGGAATCAGTCTCCGGTGTATCGTAAGCCATACAGACCACTGAAACAATTACACCCAGTAGTAGAGCAATTAATAGAGCAACAACTGGAAGATGGGATAATCCAGCACAGTAATAGTCCTTGGTCTAGTAGCGTGGTCCTAGTTCTGAAGAAGACACCGGACGGGTCGAAAAAATTTCACTTTTGTTGCGTTTACAGACATTTGAATGAACGGACAGTGGCGGATGTATATCCAATTCCAAATATCACAGAAACGTTAGACAAGCTGGGGCAGTGTAAATTTTTCTCCACTACGGATTTGCGAAGCGGTTATCACCAGATTGAAGTATGTATGGAGGACAGGCCAAAAACAGCATTTATGATGCATTGTAGTCACTTTGAGTATAATAGAATGCCATTTGGCCTAAAAAATGCTCCAGCAACATTTCAGAGGTTGTTGGATGGAGTCCTTCACGGGCTGAAACCTAAAAAATGCATGGTGTATCTGGATGACATTGTAGTTTTTTCAAGAGATATAGAGCAGCATGTGGAATGGTTAGAGGAGGTGTTTAAAAGATTAGAGGCAGTACTGCTAACATTAAGTTTGGACAAATGCCATTTTGCACAAGCACAAGTAAATTATCTCAGGCATGTTATCAGTCAGGATGGAGTACAGACAGATTCTCGTCTCACTTCTGCAGTATGAGATTTTCCGGTTCCACAAACGGTTAAACAACTGCAATTGTATATTGTCGCTTGGGACTTTACGTTGGGCAAGAGATTCGTGATAAATGCAAGCTAAGTAAGGAGCCAATGCAGCAGAGTACTCTCTGTAAAACCGAATTGGAATCCCATCAGGACCTGGCGATTCATTTATTTTCAACCCGTTCAGCTGCCTCACAACCCCAGGGATGTCTATCACTATGTCCTCCATACAGGAATCTGTACGAGACTCAACGGCAGTGTGTTTTTATGATCCTCCTGCGTGAAAGATTTCTCAAATGCTAAATTTAAAATTTCAGCTTTCGTTTTGCTGTCTTCCGTTGCCAGGCCAGACTGATCAGTGAGTGACTGGATGGAAGCCTTCAACCCGCTTACCGATTTTACATAAGACCAGAATTTCCTTGGGTTTTCAGCAAGATCTTTTGCTGAGGTATGACGCTGGTAGTGGTTGAATGCTCCGCTCATTGCTCTTTTTACAGCAGCATGAATCTCTACTAACTTTTGCCTGTCCTCATTCTCCCTATCCTTCTTGTACCGCGAGTGGAACTGCATTTGCTTCCTGAGCATTCTCCGAATTGCGCTGTTGAACCATGGTGGGTCTTTTCCGTCCGTAACCCACTTGTCCAATGCGTGATTCACAATGTGTTTAAAATTTGCCCATAATTCTTCCAGGTCCATCGTACTGGAAGTAAATGAAGTCAATTCATTTACTAAGTGGAATGCTAACAACTGCTTATCTGCTCTTTCTAGTAAGAATACTCTCCTAGCCTTCTTGACCGACTTTTTAACTTTCGTAACCATAGTCATAATGACAACATCATGATCACTAATCCCTGTTTCAACACTGACACCGTCGATGAGGTCTGGTCTGTTCTTGGCTACCAGATCTAAAATATTTCCATTACGCATTGGCTGTCAATTTTGCTGTTCAAGACAGTTTTCGGATAATTTATTCAAAAGTAATTCACATGACGGCTTGTCTGTACCACCTGTAATGAATCCATAGACATCCCAGTCTATACTAGGTAGGTTGAAGTCACCTCCGACTAATATAGCATGATCCGGGTACTTCTGCGATACAGAATGTAGACTCCCTTTGAATGATTCTAGAACTGTCATGGTGGAACCTTGTGGCCAGTAGTAACACCCCACAATTAACTTTATTTCCGATAGCCCTGTTAAATGTGTC
Organism: Schistocerca serialis cubense; assembly: GCF_023864345.2. Taxonomy (NCBI): domain Eukaryota; kingdom Metazoa; phylum Arthropoda; class Insecta; order Orthoptera; family Acrididae; genus Schistocerca; species Schistocerca serialis. The sequence continues at coordinate 929,179,156 of NC_064638.1, forward strand.
CAGATAACTTCACAATCACACTCTACTTCGACCTCAGTAGACACAATATTTTTGTCAACTGCAATGAAGACACCACCTCCTACGGTGTGTAATCTGTCTTTCCAATACACGTTCCAACCCTCACCAAACATTTCAGAACTTCCTATCTCAGGGTTCAGCCAGGTCTCAGTCCCAAGAATAATTTGCGTGCCACACACTTCCTGGAGGGCAGTAAATTCAGGAACTTTATTCCGAACACTGAAAATTTACTGCTAATACCTTGATAGCTGAAGTGTCTTTACACTGAGTGCATCCTGTTTTCCCTGCCTGCACATTGAATGGTGAGTGTTCATCAGGACACCTCGCACTACTGCCTAGCCTAAAAAACCCCCATGTGCATGCCACAAGTACTCTGCTACCCGAGTAGCCCCTTCTTTGTGTAGTGAACTCCTGACCTATCTAGCGGCGTCCTACAATTCCCCACCCAATAGCACAAGTCTATAAATCTGCAGCCAAGACCGTCACAGAGTCGACGAAGCCTTTGGTTAAGACCCTCCACTCGGCTCCAAACCAAAGGACCCCGATCCACTCTGGGAATGATGCTGCAAATAGAGAGCTCTGCTTGCACCCGGCATGTGAGGCCAGCGGTCTTCACCAAATCCGCCAGCTGCCTGTGTGAACTAAGGATCGCCTCAGAACCCAAGCGACAGGCATCATTAGTGCTGACGTGAGCAACTACTTGCAGATGACTGCACCCTGTACACTTGATAGCCACACGCAAGGCCGCCTCCACATCTTGGATGAGGCCCCTGGCAGACAAACCGAGTGCACGTTGGATTTCTTTCCCGCCCTGTGCGCTACTTCCCTAAGGGGCTCCATCACCCGCCTAACATTGGAGCTCCCAATAACCAGCAAGCCTTTGCCCCCGTGTGCCTGCTTGGGCCCTGCTGAAGGAGCAGCCACCTGCCCACTGACAGAACAAACGGGCGAGGCCAGCCAGCCAGCCTCCACATTGACCCTCCGCCTCGAGCGTTGCAGTCCACCACTCACCCTGAGGTGAGGGTGGCTCCAATGCGCTGGGTATAGTAGAAGGTGCCTCAGCGGCTGAGTCAGCGGACGCAGCAAGCGACACCTGGGGTGTCTCAAGTGACGCGCCAGACTCTACGCCGCCACTGCGCCTCGAGGCAACAGCCTGAAGGCGGCTGACCATGGCCAACAGCACGCTCAGCTGCTCACGAACCGCGCCCAGTTCCTCCTGCGCCCGCATACAGCATGCACACACCCTATCCATCCTACTGCTAACATCTAACGACTCCGCGAATTTATACTCTATGGCTATCAATATGCAATATTACTCCTCTCAAACACGAGAATACGCAAGGAGTTTATGTAATTAAATATTCAAGTGCACAAACACTCAGAAAGAAATTAAGATCAAACTAAAAAACAAATATGAAAGCTAAATATGCAACTCACTGCTGCACTGCTGCTGCACTCATTGCCTACCAAGACAACGGTGGTTCACGTTAGTAGAGTTAAGCCGTTCCAGGGGGTAGTAAATCCATGTATAAGTACTTCTCCTTCTGGCAGAAGGCGAAAAGAAGCGCCAGAAGCAGACAGTAAACCAGGTATTAAGTATAAGTTGCGTTCGAGGGATGTGTAGTTAGCAGTAATTATAATGTGTGTATTATTTTTGTGCATGGACTAGGGTTATTTTATTGGTATTAAGGGGTAGTGATGGGAGTTTTTCTTTCTCTCTCTATTTTGTAGGTGATGCAGGATGGGGTACAAGCAGATAGAGACGATATTGAGGGTTTGAACAATTCTTTAACAGTTATTCGCGACAGGGAGGAAAGCATAGGGAAGTTAGTGGATATACACACTACAGAGATACGGGGATTAGGTACAGAGTTACTGAATGTGATACGCATAGTGTGTGGAATGGCTTCAGGGTTACGAGCATATATAGAACAAACACAGAAATTACTGAATGCGGATCTGGAACAGGTACAAACGCGATTGGATATAGTGGCAAGGAAGCTGGAAATGGCTAAGTTGCTGCGGGAACTGGTTAACAGCATTGGTGATGCACGAGTGAGGATGGATGAACTGCAAGAGGCAGCGCATCATGCATTGCACGGGCAGGTGAGTGTGATGTTCACATCACCAGAAAAATTCAGACGGAGTCTGAAGCAGGCAGAGGGAGAGTTTCCAGAGGGGGTTGAGCACGTAGTGCCTATAATTGAAGCGAGTATGTCACTTTTTTATCATATGCCTAGAATTAAGGTAACAACGGATCTAGTTAAGATGTATATAGAGATCAAATTTCCAGTAACTAGTGTGGGGAGACAGTATCACTGTTACACAGTGCATCCTTATCCGGTCAGATGGGAGCGCATGGGGAAGGGTGTACAGTTCAGGACACAGGAGATTTTATTAATTTCTAAGGTGGGGGATACTCATGCTACTATGTTGAGTTTAGAATTGAGTAGATGTCTAACAGAGTCAGTTTCCATTTGTCCATCACGGGTTGTTTTCACGAGCAAGGGGTCGTGTAAGATCCAGTTATTTAGGGCAGAAGCAGAAGCTTCGGAGTGTCGGAGAATAATAGTGAAGCCTACACCACATTTTCAGCAAGCTGGGAGGCATTGGTTGTATTCAGTATTCGCTACAGAGAGGATATCAGCCAAGTGTTATGACAATGGGAATTGGACAGCAACCACGGAGATAGACTTACAGGACAGTGGTTTGCTAATCAATGGGACAAATTGTGAACTAGTAGGTAATCATTTCAGCTTACCAGCGACAGTCACGGGACTCACCAAGGTTACAGATAGTCATCTGACATTGTACTGGCCAGATACGTCATTCAGCATTGCTCCAGGAGAAAATTTGGCATATATTAACAACACCTTGGATGTTACACTATTGCAAACGATAGATAAACTAGTAGATTTGGAGAAAGGCCAAATTTCAATGCAGCAATTATTAAGGCATGTGGAGGAGTATGATACCAGGTGGAAATGTAGTATAGTGACCATTGGTATTTCAACCAGTACTATTACTTTGATGATTGTATTTATCGGTGTGGTATATGTCTTATTAAAACGGAGGATTCAGCATGGTAATGCAAGACCACTCCATGAGATTCCTGCAGAATGGATTACCAGTAGGGCATGAGTCAGGGTAACCTGGCTGTATATAAGGAAGAAACAGAATATAGGACAGAACTAGAGTTAACGTATAGGGTGGATTCAGGGACGAATTTAATTTTTAGGAGGAGGCAGTGTTGTGGCGACATGTAGTAAGCGTTGCTTCATGCAATGGAGAATGGCAAAACAGAGGCAGCTGGTGACCGAGGCGTTGCGAAGTAAGCGCGGCACAGATAGCCTTGCTGACAGAAGCAGCCTACCAACCGGCTGACGCAAGGACGTACACAGACCGAGCGCCGAGCGAAGCCTGGAGAGTGCTGAGTAAGGAGAAGTGAGACCAGCATGCTAAGTTACGATGCAATATACTGCGAGAGTAATAACAAAAAGCTACCACTGAGGGTAAAAAACGTCCTCCTGCTGGATATAAATAGTGGAGCACAGGCAGCAATAGACAGAAGCCATCAGGAAGCAGTTCGGGTCTGAGGACGGACGGGGTCCGTGTCCGAATGTTCAATCTTCATAGGTGACGATTCCGAAAGTCTGTTCCAGCTCGCAGGAGTCATCCGTTCGCGCCAGATGTCAAATTCAGCTCTGGAGGACGGGCCGAGTCCGGTCTGCACCATGGCTCACTAACTACAGCGAGAACTTCCAGCAGGACCGACTGCAGCCAGGTCTTGGTCACAGGTGCCACCGGGGACTGACGACCGGACTTCATGGCAACCCGACCCATGTCATGTGGTCCGTCCATGACAGGGCCTCGTGGACATCACAACTGACAGCTTTCCAGCCGCCGGTGCAGCAGGCGTCGGCAGCTGACCACACGGCGACGAGTTCATCTCAAACACAGGGCATCTTGGCTGCAGCGGAGCACTGGTGGCCTGAGGCTCCGAGTGCAATCAGTGGTGCGCATTGCACACATTGTAGGAGAATCTACAGCAGCAGCCTGGCGAAAGGATCTGCAGTGCTGGGCAGTGACAATGAGGGAGAAATTGTAAAGAAAGTTCAATAAATAATTGTAAAACTCCATGCCGTCTTAGTCTTTGGTGCAGCCACTGTGTCTGCTGCTAACAAGTGGTGCAGAAGTTGTAACACTACACACTACTTAATCTAACTTAAACTAACTTACGCTAAGGACAACACATACACCCATGCCCGAGGGAGGATTCGAACCTCCGACGGGGGGACCTGTGCGAACCGTGGCAAGTCTCTTCAGACTGCACGGCTACCCTGCGTGGCTTATGATTCATTCAGAAATTAACTTACAGAGTGTGTTCAAAAACCAACAGGGTTGTGCATCAAAATTATATGAGTAATTGACAGACCAACGTGAGCTGCATGCTAGGCGCTTTGTGAAACAAGGTTTTTTTCTCCTCCCTCTCTCATAAATCTGGGCCTGCTGCGCATGCATGAATCTGGCAGCTTGGGAGCGGCAGTAAAATTTTTCCCTGTTGCATCTAGCTGCTTGCTGCGACTGCTTACACAGCCAACAGCCATATTTCTGTAGCCAGAAACAGGAGAAGGTACTACTCATAAGCCACTCAACTGTGCATGCGCATGAGCCCGCTCATAACTGCTGAAATGAATCTAATGTAAACAGTTGTGATGTCATGCTCATCAGAGGCAATTTGTTGTTATGAAGCATTGCATAGTCTTCCTAAAGCTTTTGACACATTTTGCTGTTGGCAAATGCTTGTATGAGCACTGTGTTTTGTTGTTGTATATGGCAAATATCCTTTGCAATTTATGTTTAATTTTCGTTTTTTTTTTCATTTACATTTTATTGTTGCAGTATTATTCTGCAGTAGGAGGTTACAGTAATATCCTTTGTTAGAGTATCAGTTCTTACCAGTCAAAATTACAAAAATTTAACTGAAAACTAAAACAATGAAAAATTTCCAAAATTCTAAAAAATTCCCGGGTTTTTCCCGGTTTTCTCCCGGTTGAAAAAATTCGCAGGTTTTCCCAGATCTCCCAGTTGTCCTGGGTCGTACACATCCTGTGATACCAATTTAGAAAATGCTACACAAATATCTACTGAACAAGAACACAAGTGATAAATATTCTTGGATTCTTCATAAATGTTATTATGATATGCATACCATATTCAAACATGTTCAAATTATTTGTTGGTAAAAAGTTTTATTCTACAGTGTATTTTTTTAAAAAAATTTGTGTATGAATCGTGCTTTCTGATCATGCAGTCCGCCCCTGATAGCGCAACGGAATGTCATACCTAACGGCCCAGGTTCGATTCCCGGCTGGGTCGGAGATTTTCTCCACTCAGGGACTGGGTGTTGTATTGTCCTTATCATCATCATTTCATCCCCATTGACACGCAAGTTGCCGAAATAGCATCAACTCGAAAGACTTGCACCAAGCGAATGGCGAATGGTCTACCCGACAGGAGTCCCTAGCCACAAGGCTTTTCCATTTATCATGCAACCTCTTTAAAAATTGTCAAACTAATCTCTATTAGACAAAGACACAAGTGATTCATATCACTGGTGTGTTTTAATACTTAACACAATGCAAAATATCAATGTACACATAATAATTATTGTTTTAACAATAATATGTTTATGCCAGTGCTTGCTAGGGAGAGACATGCTACTTGCTCAAATGAATATATAATTGGTTAAAAGAAATTATATCTGCCAAGTTACAGAATTTTACACTTAAGTTTATCACCTTGTATAAAATTCTGGGAGATACTGACATATAATTTAAGTGATCGATTATTGATTACTGAAGCAAAGTTGATCGCAACAACTTGCAACAAATTCTTTGATCCTAACATAATTTGGTACTACATAAAATGTATATTTATTACACACAACATGTTCTTAAAAACAACACAACACTGCTGATTGCTCGCGGATTCCAGAGATACCAAAGAAAAGTTCTGGAACTGTATGGTCTCAGTAGAAATCCATATTTTGAGTATAGAAACCAGATACATCCATCACTTCATATTTTGCTGCTATGCACTGAGGATATATAGCAACTAAAGATCACACAAGGTAACAAGTTTCATGGGGGACTTATTCTTTTGGCTAATTAAAAAACTGTATCATGTAAGGACAAAGGTCTCTGCAATGCAATATCAAAATACAATGAAACAATGTTTTCAGATGTATAGGACCTTCATCTCCCCATGAACCATGGACCTTGCCATTGGTGGGAGGCTTATGTTCCTCAACGATACAGATAGCTGTACCGTAGGTGCAACCACAACGGAGGGGTATCTGTTGAGAGGCCAGACAAGCGTATGGTTCCTGAAGAGGGGCAGCAGCCTTTTCAGTAGTTTCAGGGCCAACATTCTGGATGACTGACTGATCTGGCCTTGTAACACTAACCAAAACAGCCTTGGTGTGCTGGTACTGCAAACGGCTGGAAGTAAGGGGAAACTATAGCCATAATTTTTCCCGAGGGCATGCAGCTTTACTGTATGGTTAAATGATAATGGCGTCCTCTTGGGTAAAATGTTCCGGAGGTAAAACAGTCCCCCATTAGGATATCCGGGTGGGGACTACTCAGGAGGACATTGTTATCAGGAGGAAGAAAACTGGTGTTCTACGGGTCGGAGCGCGGAATGTCAGATCCCTTAATCGGGCAGGTAGGTTAGAAAATTTAAAAAGGGAAATGGATAGGTTACAGTTAGATATAGCGGGAATTAGCGAAGTTCAGTGGCAGGAGAAACAAGACTTCTGGTCAGGTGAATACAGGGTTATAAATACAAAATCAAATAGGGTAATGCAGGAGTAGGTTTAATAATGAATAAAAAATAGGGATGCGCATAAGCTACTACAAACAGCATAGTGAACGCATTATTGTGGCCAAGATAGATATGAAGCCCACGCCCACCACAGTAGTACAAGTTTATATGCCAACACCGCAGATGACAAAGAGATTGATGAAATGTATGATGAGATAAAAGAAATTATTCAGTTAATGAAGGGAGATGAAAATTTAATAGTCATGGGTGACTGGAATTCGAGTGTAGGAAAAGGGAGAGAAGGAAACATAGTAGGTCAATATGGAATGGGGGTAAGGAATGAAAGAGGAAGAAGCCTGGTAGAATTTTGTGCAGAGCATAACTTAATCATAGCTAACACTTGGTTCAAGAAACATAAAAGAAGGTTGTATACATGGAAGAAGCCTGAAGATACTGACAGGTTTCAGATAGATTATATAATGGTAAGACAGAGATTTAGGAACCAGGTTTTAAATTGTAAGACATTTACAGGAGCAGATGTGGACTCTAACCACAATCTATTGGTTATGAACTGTAGATTAAAACTAAAGAAACTGAAAAAATGCAGAATTTAAGGAGATGGGACCTGGATAAACTGTAGAACCAGAGGTGGTAGAGAGTTTCAGGGAGAGCATTAGGGAACGATTGACAAGATTGGTGGAAAGAAATACAGTAAAGGAAGAATGGGTAGCTTTGAGAGATGAAATAGTGAAGGCAGCAGAGGATCAAGAAGGTAAAAAGACGAGGGCTAATAGAAATCCTTGGGTAACAGAAGAGATACTGCATTTAATTGATGAAAGGAGAAAATACGAAAATTCAGTAAATGAAGCGGGCAAAAGGGAATACAAACGTCTTAAAAATGAGATCGACAGGAAGTGCAAAATGGCTAAGCAGGCATGGCTAGAGGGTAAGATAGATACTGCCTACAGGAAGAGACCTTCGGAGAAAAGAGAACCACTTGTACAAAAATCAAGAGCTCAGATGGAAACCCAGTTCTAAGCAAAGAAGGGAAAGCAGAATGGTGGAAGGAGTATATAGAGGGTCTATACAAGGGCGATGTTCTTGAGGACAATATTATGGAAATGGAAGAGGATATAGATGAAGATGAAATGGGAGATATGATACTGTGTGATGAGTTTGACAGAGCACTGAAAGACCTAAGTCAAAACAAGGCCCCGGGAGTAGACAACATCCCATTAGAAATACTGATAGCCTTAGGAGAGGCAGCCCTGACAAAACTCTACCATCGTGTGAGCAATATGTATGAGACAGGCAAAATACCGTCAGACTTCAAGAACAATATAATAATTCCAATCCCACAGAAAGCAGGGGTTGACAGATGTGAAAATTACCGAACTATCAGTTTAATAAGCCACTGCTGCAAAATACTACCATGAATTCTTTACAGACAAAAGGAAAAACTGGTAGAAGCTGACCTTGGGGAAGATCAGTTTGGATTCCGTAGAAATGTTGGAACACCTCAGGCAATACTGACCCTAAGACTTATCTTAGAAAATAGATTAAGGAAAGGCAAATCCACGTTTCTAGCATTTGTAGACTTAGAGAAAGCCTTTGACAATGTTGACTGGAATACTCTCTTTCAAATTCTGAAGGTGGCAGGGGTAAAATACAGGGAGAGGAACGCTATTTACAATTTGTACAGAAACCATATGGCAGTTGTAAGAGGCAAGGGGCATGAAAGGGAAGCATTGGTTGGGAAGGGAGTGAAACAGGGTTGTAGCCTATCCCCGATGTTATTCAATCTGTATATTGAGCAAGCAGTAAAGGAAACAAAAGAAAAATTCAGAGTAGGAATTAAAATCCACAGAGAAGAAATAAAAACTTTGAGGTTCGCCAATGACATTGTAATTCTGTCAGAGACAACAAAGGATCTGGAAGAGCAGCTGAATGGAATGGACAGTGCTTTGAAAGGAGGATATAAGATGACCATCAACAAAAGCAAAACGAGGATAATGGAATGTAGCCAAATTAAATTGGGTGATGCTGACGGTATTAGATTAGGAAATGAGATGCTTAAAGTAGTAAATGAGTTTGCTATTTGGGGAGCAATATAACTGATGATGGTCAAAGTAGAGAGGATATAAAATGTAGACTGGCAATGGCAAGGAAGGCGTTTCTGAAGCAGAGAAATTTGTTAACATCGAGTATAGATTTAGGCATCAGGAAGTCTTTTCTGAAGGTATTTGTATGAAAGTGAAATGTGGACAATAAATAGTTTAGAGAAAAAGAGAATAGAAGCTTTCGAAATGTGGTACTACAGAAGGATGCTGAAGATTAGATGGGTAGATCACATAACTAATGAGGAGGTATTGAATAGAATTGGGGGGAAGAGGAGTTTGTGGCACAACTTGACTAGAAGAAGGGATCGGTTGGTAGGACATGTTCTGAGGCATCAAGGGATCACCAATTTAGTATTGGAGGGCAACGTGGAGGGTAAAAATCGTAGAGGGAGACCAAGAGCTGAATACACTAAACAGATTCAGAAGGATGTAGGTTGCAGTAGGTACTGGGAGATGAAGAAGCTTGCACAGGATAGAGTAGCATGGAGAGCTGCATCAAACCAGTCTCTGGAATGAAGACCACAACAACAACAACAAGGACATTCATCATTCATCTAATGTAGAGGACCTTCCCAATCTCAATCTCCGCTAACCCACTGCCCAATGCCCCCTACCCAACAGTTCCTCTTCCTCCCCCCCCCCATCCACACCTCCAATTCATCTTCATCATGCGCTGTACCTCACTGGCTCTGTTACTCGTGTGTAACATGCCTAGCCAATACTTGTCGACAACTCAACACTTCTGTTTTTCTGTGAGTGGTCTCTTTACTCCTAAATTATTTACATGCACTAGTATGTAACAGCATAATGGTAAATAAACAATACTCTGAATGTGACAAATGAAACACAAGCAAAAATTAAAACAAAATTACTGTCTGTTATCCACAGCACTAATTATTCTGTTAGTATCAGTTTGGGAGATAAAAGGAAATTATCAAATACACATGCCTGTACCTAATAAAAAATAGTAAAAGCTTGAATATAATTCAGTACTTCTCTAAGAATCCTAGGTTATATTCTATGATAAATTACAGTGCCAACTTCAACTTTTTTTCCTTAACATTTTAAACATACCTGGCTGTTGGCACTTTACCAAGTATGCGAAGTCACACTGATTCTTCTCTGAATCAAATAGTGTTCCTGGAGGACAGTCCTGAACAAATGCTCTACCATTCCAACAATTCAAAAATTTCTTGCAATTATTAGGGTGTGGTAAAATGCCTCCAGACTTAATTTTAGAACATCCTTCAACATTTATAGTAGTAGTGGAATGTGGTGCCTGTGTCTTTGTTTTGTTCCTGGTTGTAGGTAATTCAGACCCAGAATCCACACTTACTGTCCTGTTGACAGGTATTTTTTCCTTAAGGAATAATGTGCCACTGTAATATGCTAAAAGCAAAAATAAAAATAAAAAAATTAAATGGAACATTCTTAATGTCATAAAGTAAAATATGTAGTGCTAGAAATTCATACTGCAATAGGAAGCCACTTCATTTTAAACTACAAATTTCTCATTGTGATAGTACATAATGTGAGGTATTTACTGGTTCATTCTAAATAATCATTACCATTACATATATGGCTGTGATGATCATTAACAATAATGAGGATAAGGAGCAAGAAACAGCAGCAGTTGTGGAGGAAGAGGAGGTGGAATATAAGAAGAAGGAGAAAAAAATACAGATAAAACAAACAACTGTATATTGTTGTACCTGGCCAAAGCAACTTTTCCTTGTAGACCAACAATGTGTTCATATGTCTGAGAACAGAACTGAATAGATTCTAATCTTATATTTGTTATCATCTGATGCAAATTACAATTATTCACAAAATTGTGAAGAAGATAAAATGTAGGATTTCAGAAAGTTTGGTGAGTAAGAACTAAGACAGTACTGAAACATACCAAGAGAACTAGAGTGACTTGTGGCTGACAGCTGTCTTACACAAGAATTTGTTCCCAGTTATTCAGTTAAGGTAGTTTAGCCAGTATATGATTCTGTACAATGTCTTTTGCATAAATTTGCACACTCAAATTAATTCTGGATGACAAGCAGCTACATGTTACTAATATTTTTGAGTCCTAATACAAAGTAACATATACTATGTACGTGATTCCAAGACAGCAGCATTTCAATAGCTCTCTTTCAGGCTCTGGAAGGGCACTCATCCATATCCAGATAAATGTGAATGACTGATGAGACACTACAGAGACACACATGATTTGCACAAAGAAGTGTATGTTTGTGGTAGATGACTTGAGAAAGGAGGGCATGTTAGCCACAGGCTGCAAAAGGCAACTGGGGGCATTTGTAATGGAGATGTGTTGTCCACAAACACAAAATGTTGCTACTGGATGAAAGCAATCCATTTAATTTCATAATGCACATTGCTTAGTAGTATGTGAAGACTGCCTATATCCAGGCTACATTAATTAGAACCTGAATTTTGAAAAATGATGTCTCAACTTTCATTTTTGTGTACCTATTTCTATGAATCAGTTCTAAGAAGAATAAAATGTTTCAATTGGATTTACTTTTCACATCAGCACTCGGCCTTCCATCCCTCCCCCCTTTCCCAATCCCGTATTCCCTGAGAAGCTTAGCAAAATATCAGACCCACACCTGATGGCTAAATTGTTCTTTCTTGCCTGAATTATACAGTCACAAAATCGGAGATACATGCTATGATTATGGCCATTCTCATAGAAAATATTCAGTAATATATCTGCAATACTCCAATATTAAAGAGACTGTAATCCTCAAAAACAAAGAAAAGCTACACAGTAATGGAAACATAGCTGTTCCTGTCATACTTGTCTGGAATTGTGCCATTTTTGTTTCTCTCATGTCATCTAATGTGCTCTGTATAACAGCCTCACCTGTGGCGCACATACACACATCAATAAAAGTTGACATCACCTCAGTTCCGAGAGTTCTGGATCCTGTACAGAAAACTGGAATAGAAATCAACATAAACGTCACTTCCACACTTTTTATTGCTCATGAAAACCATGCACTGCATGTTGTAGCACCATACAGTGAGACCTTCAGAAGAGGTGGTCTAGATTGTTGTACACACCAGTACCTCTAATAACCAATAGCATGCCCTCTTGCATTGATGCATGCCTGTATTCATCATGGCATACTATCCACAAGTTCACCAAGGCACTGTTGGTCCAGATTGTCCCACTCCGCAACGGCGATTCGACATAGTCCCCCACAGTGGTTGGTGGGTCATGTCGTCCAGAAACAATTTATTCCAGGCATGTTCGATAGGGTTCATGTCTGGAGAACATGCTGGCCACTCCAGTCAAGCAATCCCATTATCATGAAGGGAGACATTCACAAGATGTGCGTGATGGGAGTGTGAATTGTTGTCCATGAAGATGAATGCCTAGCAATATGCTGCCGATACGGTTGCACTATCGGTCAGAGGATGACATGCACGTATCGTACAGCCATTACAGCGCCTTCAATGACCACCACCAGCATACGTCAGCCCCACATAATGCCACCCCAAAACAGCAGGCAACCTCCACCTTATTGCACTTGCTGGACGGTGTGTCCAAGGCGTTGAGCCTGATCAGGTTGCCTCCAAACATGTCTTCGATAATTGTCTGGTTGAAGGCAAATGCGACACTCATCAGTGAAGAGAACGTGATGCCTATCCTATGGTCATGGCTCACCAGTACTCCTACTCTTCTCTTGTTTGTTATATTTCTCTCTTACACTCCATTCTTTTCAATTTTTAACTGGTATCATTATTAATATCATCTCAGATCCGCTACATTTGTCTCTCATCTCCTGCCTCCAAAAACGTCTACCACTCCCTTGCCTAACATGTCTTCCTCCCTCTTTGCTGCCTCACTCCTTTCTACTCCTAATTTCACCTCCCTTTTCCATTTGCCAACCACGCATCAATAGTTAAAGATGCTATTGAGTTGTGCCCATTTACATATTAAGTGCTCCTACACAACATTCATCATACACAAGCCATAGACTGGTTGCTTGTGTTGAAAAATTCTTTGTCTTGAGTTTCTTTAAATGATAAGCATAACCAAAGTGGTCTTAAAATGAAGGAGCACTGTTGTTACTACAGCAATAACAATAATTTTGTGTGGCTCAATGGCCAGGCACAAGCCTTCAATTGGATGCTACTTCAGCAACTTGCATGTCCCTAACCTCCCTCAGTTGTCCAACTGAGGGATGGGCGTTACAGTTTAATGTGAAATTCAAACAATGTGCCATTCCTGGTGACTACTCACATCATTGAGAGGTGAAGACTAGATTAAAGGTTGCAAACTTCTGTGTTCTGGCCGGACTCAATCCCATGACCTCTTGGTTTCTAGCCAGATGCTTTACTGCTAGACCACTACAAGTTGATCAGCCAGAACATTGTGACCATCTACCTTATAGCCAGTCCATCCACCTTTGGCATGGAAACCAGTGGTGACGCTTCATGCCATGGAAGCAATGAGGCCTTGGTAGGTCGCTGGAGGGAGTTGGCACCACACTTGCACACACAGGTCACCAGATTCCCATAAATTCCATGGAAGGTGGCAATGAGCTCTGACACCACATTCAGTCACATACAAGATGTGTCCGATCAGGTTTGTACCTGGTGAGTATGGAGGGTGGGGGGGGGGGGGGGGGGGGGGAGGGTGGAAGGGGGGGGGGGGGCTAGCACGTCAACTGGAACTCACCACTGTGTTCCTCGAACCACTCCATCACATTCCTGGCCCTGTGATGTGGTGCATTATATTGTTGAAAAATACCACGTCCATCGGGAAACATGATCATCATGAAGGGGCGTATGTGGTCCGCAACCACTGTAAAATATTCCTTGGCTGTCATGGTGCCTTGCAAGATCGATGGATGCCAATATGAATATTCTCCTGAGCATAATGGAGCTGCCACCAGCTTGTCTCCATACACAGTAGAGGTGTCAAGGAGCTGTTCCCCTGGAAGATGATTGATTCACACCCTCTCATTGACATGATGAAAAAGGTATCAGGATTCATCAGATCATGCAATGCTCTGCCACTGCACCAACGTCCAGTGCCAATGTTCCTGTGCTCATTCAGTCATAGTGCCCATGTCGTGACGTTAACATTGGCAAGTGCATGGGTTATTGGCTGTGGAGACCCATCGTTTGGAGTGTTCGATGCACTGTGTGTTCAGACACACTTGTACTCTGTCCAGCATCAAAGTCTGATGTTAGTTCCACCACAGTTCACCTCCTGTCCTATTTTAATAGTCTGCTCAGCCTACAACATCTGACATATGTAGTGAGGGGTGGCCACTCAACCCCAAGATGTCTGGACTTGGTTTCATCTTGGTTTTGCCACATGTTGAAGACACTCACCACAGCACTCCTCGAAAATCTGAGAAGTTGTGCAGTTTCTAAAATGCTCATGCTGAGCCTCTGGGCCATCACAATCTGCCCCCGGTCAAACTCAGATAGATCGCATGCCTTCCCCATTCTATACACAGACAGTATACTCACTGAGACTACATGCACTGTATGCGTCTGACTAGCAGTCATTCCTCACCAGGTGATGCTGCTATCACCTGGATATTTGTCCATTGATAGCAGGTCAGTAACCATAATGTTCTGGCTGATCAGTGTATAGTAACAATGCAACAAATATATATACAATAAATTAACACTATTGGATGTATTATTGGGCTCATATGACTGAGGAACCAGCATCTGCAGTAAGTAAATCTTCCAGAAGAGGCTATACTTAAGACTTGAGCACTGCATCAATCAAAAGCAAATATAGCTGTATCACACATACATTCAATTAATGTTATTTATCTGACTTTGAAAATACTGTATATTTTTAACAAGATTTATAGTTTTTATAGCATAGATTGTATTCAGTTCATTATTTTGATGGTGAAGATTTCAAATAGCAATAATTAGTCGGCCAAACCCAATAATTAAGCACAGCTTGGTGCTCATTGACAGTAATCATTATTCATCTGTGACATGAAATTAATTTCAAATCAGAGACTCTAGAATTATGAAACAGTTCTTACTTCATGAGGTAGGTGATAATGACACAATGAGACATCTGTTATTAGCAATTAACTTTAAAAGAAACAACATGAATGCATTTCATCTCATTATGTTTCATATGTGTAATGCCTCTCTTTGGAAAAAAATGTTTCACCACATCAACACATTGCACAAAGTTGGTAGTATAAATTGAAACATTTCTGTCCATTCCTCCTCTATTAAGGCACCAAGTTCTAAAACCCGAAATCTGCATCCATAGTGTCACAGGCATCATTCATTAAGACTGGAGTAACACTCATTCATAATGCTCTACATTGTTCTTCCTCGGTGCAATTGTGTGCTACAGCGAGGCATGCTGACCATACACTGTACCTGCAAATGACTAGAATGGAATAAACTTCACTGCAGCTGCTCTTTCTCCATTCTGAAAAGGATGTGCCACAGAATCTTCTAATTTCATTTATTTATCATGTGGCATACATAATTCTTTATACATTATTATTCAGCTTATGAATATTCCATTCCATGGCCAAGGTAGTGTGCATTTGGGTATTTATGTGTGTGAATGTGTGTACTTCTGCCAGAAAAACACCAGGGCACAAAAGCTAATTAACAAGCTACTGTGGTGTGTTCCTTGGGCCTATTCATGATGTATGTGTCAACTGAAGGTGAGTGGTTGCCTGCCCATTGCAGATAAACATCACTTTGAAGAGATACAGATTAATGCAGCAATATCTGTGTAATTATCTGTTGCATATTTCTCACAAAACATTTATTCAGTACAACCGTCAATGAACTGAATTAGTTTTGGTTGTAGTAGGGTCAGCTGGAAAGAAGTCATAAAAAGTTAAACAAACAGCAAGCAAAAATAATAAACAACTTTGGTTATAGTCCATGTGATATTCATTCATAGGAAAACAACCAACCAGGCTCTTGAATAATCAATCTGCAGTCTGCTGATGTACAACCTAAGTCTTCAGTTTACTTGTGCTCAGGAAGCAGTACAAGTACTTTAAGTGTCACTTTTGAACAGTTGCCTTGCAAGGAAACTGTAATATCTACAAAAAGAGATCAAAATAATCTGTGAATGTGTGCAAATGGACAACTGCATAACATTGATACATATCCTGGATTTAGCAATAAATACAAACAATAACAGAGATTAGCTACAATTGGATTTCTTGCCCTAAATCCAGATGATACACACAATGGATTGACTAAAAGACAAGATCAGATGTACAAATAATTATGAATTGTGAACAAAAAGCTTTGTTTACAGCAAGCACAAAAATTAATTATTTATTGACAAAAAAATCAAAAATTAATGAGCTTAGTAATTAACTACTGCAGATGAAAGACAGTAGCACTTTTTTTCACAATGATAAAATGACTGATGAACAAACTCAGCAACTATATGATGTAGAAATATATGCATGGAATTGGGCCAATGGAATGAATCAGACATAGAAATTTATGATACCAGTCAGATATCAGATGTGAAAAATTAAATCTCAGGGGCAGGTCAGCAACTACAAATTGAAGATCCAACCATTAGTTTTGATGAACAGTCTGAAATATGTGACCATAATATCGATTGTACACAGCTAGAAAACCAAACCAGGACAATCACAATTATAGAGAGATTATACATCACCACAACAATGTAACATATTTAGCAAGGATTTATTATAGCCTAATATTAAGTGTGTCCTTCAGCTGACCAAAGGTAGCATATAATCGGCAGAATTAAAGCAGCACACTGTGTAGGAACTGAGCAATTGACATGAACACAAACATGACTGAGATTCTTGATAAGCTTTTGGACAATATTTTTCCTCAAGGCTAACAGTCTATTAGCTCCAGAGAAGAACTTTATCCAAAAGCTTAGAGATGACATCAATCTTGTTTATGTGCCTGCTGCCAATAGCCTTGCCACAGTGGTAACACCAGTTCCCACCAGACCACCAAAGTTAAGTGCTGTCGGGCTTGGCTATCACCTGGAAGGATGACTGTCTGGGTCTGCCGAGCGCTGTTGGCACGTGGGGTAGACTCAGTCATTACTAGGCCAATTGATGAGCTACTTGATTTAGAAGCAGTGATTCCAGTCCCAAAGTAAAAACAGCTGAGAGTGGTGTGCTGACCATATTCCCCTCCATATTCGCATCCAGTGATGCCTATCAGCTGAGGATGACATGGCCTTCAGTTGGTACAATTTGGCCTTCCAAGGCCTGTTCAGATGGAGATAAGTTTTAGTTTCAGTTATGTGTATGTAAATGGTTCAATGCTTCAATTGTGTAGTGAGACTGCCTTTTATTATTTGTGTTCCAACCAGGAATTCCCAGAATCATAACAGATGCAAGCCATGGTATACTGTCATGCTCTTAAAAGGCCACAATCTTACATGACAACAAAGCCCTGATTCATACTTCAAGATTATTCAAGTGTGAATTGTGATTTGGTGAACATGCTGGCGAAATTTAACACCTCATCTAGCTTGCCAAACCACTCAGCTCGAAACGATCCATGCATGCTTGTGAAGAGTTTTCATCAGCAATCCATCAACAGTAATGAGACTGAATGCATCTCTATATGAAAAGGAGCCTGAAATTATCCTGAAACCTACTCAGGAATGACAGATCTGATCTGAGAATAGCTGCAACAGTAAGGAGTAATAGCGACTAAAGAATGCTGAAAGCAGAGACTATGAAGAGACCTTAGATTCATGAATTCCATAATAGCTACATATCAATTGCACTAGCATTATAGGCCTATATTTTATTCGTAATTTCCTGATGGAATCCATGATCAACCACTATTCATCATTGGCTACACAAAACTGTGTCAGATATATTTTGTTTCACCTTTGTGCTTTAATTTCATACATATTATTTCATTTGCACAGTCACCTCCTCTCTATAAAACTGCACACAAGTGAGATTTTTATACAGAGATATTTATCATCTAATATACTGACAATTTTATAAAAATAATGGATTGCTACTCACCATATAACAGAGATACTGAGTTGCAGATAGGTACAACAAAAAGACTGTCAAACAAGTAAGCTTTCAGCCAAAAGGCCCTCTTCTGCATCAGACAACATAAATACACGCAAATGCTGCTTGTGGGAGCATACAGGGATGAGCTGGAGAGCAGGTAGGACAGCTAGGTGCAGTTGGGAAGCTAGACAGAGGTCAGGGAAAGGTTGGGTGGGGGGGGAAAGCAGAGAAGTAAAAAGACTGGTGGACTAGAGGGCTATGCATCCCTAGTGTGGGAACAGGGAAAGGGATAGGTGGGTGAAGAACAATAACTAACAAAGGTTGAGGCCAGGAGGATATATTGCAAGGAAAGTTTTAATTTGCATAATTCAGAAACACTGGTGTCAGTAGGAAGGGCCCAGATGGCACAGGCTGTGAAGAAGTCACTAAAATGAAATGATCATGTGGCACTGCTGACCAGGAGGCCCTGTTGAGAGAGTTCAGCTGCCAGGTGCAACTCTTATTTCAGTTGATGCCAATTTAGAGGATTTGCGTGCCAGTGATGATGAGAGGATGATGAGGACAACACAACACTTAGTCAATGGGCAGAAAAAATCTCCAACCAGGCCAGGAATCGAACCCAGGCCCGCTATTTGGTAGGCAAGCACGTTACCACTCAGCTAAGGAGGCAGACTTTAAAATGAAGAATGCTGTGTTGGACAGTGTGCTCAGCAACTAGATACCGTATTTACTCGAATCTAAGCCGCACTCGAATCTAAGCCGCACCTGAAAAATGAGACTCGAAATCAAGGAAAAAAAAATTTTCCCGAATCTAAGCCGCACCTGAAATTTGAGCCTCGAAATTCCAAGGGAGAGAAAAGTTTTAGGCCGCACATCCAAACCGAAACAAAGTTGGTCCACTGTAATATGAGACACGATTTAGGTCGAATGAATGACAATACAGCTACAATAGTTTGGTTCGAGTCTTAAGCTTAGCAGTTAAGCTTTACCATGTAGCCATTGCTATGCGTCAGGTGCTCCATCCGTATTTTTATGGGTACCATTCCTTTTTCACGTGCTTCGTCTGGTTTGAATTGATTGCTTATTTTTCTTTGATCTGGTAAGTGCCGTTCTCTTTGTTATAGATTTTTACGTCACTCTAAGCTGAAAATGCATAACTGTACTGTGTCATGCATTGTTTGTCGCATTCTGATAGTGAGTGTTTACGACCTGTCGCCGCTCGCGGCATGGCTTGCTTTTGTGCGCGCTACAACCGCTTTTTAAAAAAAAAGAAAAAAAAGAAAAAAGGAAAAAAAAAAAAAGAGGAATTGTCTCATTAGCGAAACAATGGCAAGAGACTGCTTGCTATTTGCTATTACTTACACTGCTGCTTTCTTTGATAATGATCAACAAGAACCAAATAATAGACTGCGTATGATAGAAGATGTTCTGAACGAGAGTTTAGCGAAAATTTTTCTCTGGTTGAAAATCTTTGCAGACGCCTCTTTAGTACCTAGTACATTACATTCTGCACAGAAATTAGTCATCTTAGATTTAAAAATCTTGTCAATTGCCGTGCTTCATTTCTGACTGTATCACTATTAGGCATAAGAGCAATACGAATATAAACATGACATGATACGTATATTATTCCGCGTTTGCTGTTGTCTCACTCTAGTTTCGTAGTTTATTAGGCAGACAGGATTTAAATGAGATAGCAGCAAACACGAAAGAATACATGGCAAAATGTTTATATTCGTACGGTATTATTCTTATGGTGAAAAGAATACTGCATGCGATTCACAATTCATAAAAGCTCTTATTAGCAACGATCTCTTGTCACAGGTAGGAAAAAATTCAGAACGTAGAGTAGGCCGTATTGACAAACATCCCAAACAATCTTGCCAGTCAGATTTTCATAGTACATTGAAATGCTGCTACATTCGAAGATGAACAATACGGAATTTGTATTTACTTCATTGGATAATGTATGAAAATGCAGTGGTCGAAACTCGGGGGCCGTGAAAAAAAGCTCGTCTTCCACCTTTTTTTTATTTTTTAAATTTACTGACGCAGAGGTTTTGTTGCCAGTGTTTATCTTTGTGCCTGCAAAGCATGCCAGTGTAGCGCTACATAATTTGACGGCAGAAGTTATTTGAGGCGGCACCTACCAACATTTTTCAGAACTTCCGCTTACTTTGCACTCGATTCTAAGCCGCAGGCGGGTTTTTGGATTACGAAAACCGGAAAAAAAGTGCGGCTTAGATTCGAGTAAATACGGTAGTTCAGCTGTTTCTTGGCCACATTTTGTTGGTAGCCATTCATGCAGAAAGACAGCTTGTTGTTTGTCATGCCCACATGAACACAGCACTGTGGTCGCAGCTTAGCTCGTAGATCACATGACTGGATTCACAGGTAGCCCTGCCTTTGATGGGATAGGTGATGCTAGTGACCAGACTGGAGTAGCTGATGGTGTGAGGATGTATGGGGCAGCTCTTGCATTCAGGCCTGTTACAGAGATATGAGTCATGAGACAAGGGGTTGGGAGCAGAAGTTATGTGGTGATGGATAAAGATATTGTGTAGGTTCGGTGGGTGGCAGAATACTACTGTAGGAGGGGTGGGAAGGATAGTGGGTAGGGCATTCCTCACTTCAGGGCATGGAGAGAGGTAGTGAAAATCCTGGCAGAGAATGTGGTTCAGCTGCTCCAGTCCTGGGTGATACTGAATCACAAGGGTGATGCTTCTCTGTGGCTGGACGGTGGGGCTCAGGGTGGTTTGGGGGGGGGGGGGGGGCGCAACTTGACCAAAAGTTCAGCTCTGATTGTATTTATCTGTTCGCCTGTTTGCTGTTCAGGTCTCACCTTTATTTGGTGAATAGCGATTTATCATCACATAGATATTTTGATCATACTGTACAAATTACAATTATGCTTTACAATTACAATGTTAATTGTGAATGTCATGCAGAAGAATAGAAATCAAATAATCCTTACCTGATCCTGCATCATGTTGATATTTTAAGCATTTTACCTTTCCTGGGAAATCACATTCAAGAGTCTCAGGATTAAATAATGTCCCTGGAGCACAGACTTGAATAAACGCTCTTCCTTTCCAACAATTTACAAATCTTCTGCAATCTGCTTTATAAGGAAACTGTCCTGTTGCCTTGTGAGGGCATAAGTCAGAAAATGGTCGCATCTGATTCCTAAAAACAGTATCATCTCCTGTTGGTGAAGGTGTAGTGTATACATTATTGATGTTAACTTCCTCAGCCACAAACATTCTGACATATTTTGTTTCTGCATACTCTGACCCATTCTGGTTTTTCAAATATTTATTTTCAAAATTATGATTTATACTGTCATATTCAACAGTTGGTTCTGTTAATCCATAATGAGGATTGGACCATTCACGGAAAAATCTTTTAGGTTTACTTTTCTCACTATGGACAATAATTGGCATTCGTCTTTTATTTGTTGGGTCAACATAAAAGAATTGTGTCACATTGGAAGAATGAACAGAATCTCTAATATGCAGTTGACTTTTCTTTTCTACAGATGCATCTGTTATGTCTTCTCCAGGTACATAAATCTGTTAAGAAAAAAACAAAAGTTACACTAAAATACATGAAGGCCAAATCAATCAGAAAGAATGTATATGAAAAGAACAAAAATCTTTCTCACAGATACTGAGACAGACATAAAACTGAAATGAATAACTGCAAGAAAGGGCACACATCACATTTTTGAAATAATTGGAGTGACAACCTACTGATCATAACATTTTTCCACTAGTTGCTTCCAAATGAAATGGGCAGCCATATACACTGAAGAGCCAAAGAAACTGGCACACCTGCCTAATATCGTGTAGGGCCCCTGCGAGCATGCAGAAGTGCTGCAAACACGACATGGCACGGACTGGACTAATGTCTGAAGTAGTGCTGGAGGGAAATGACACCTTGAGTCCTGCAGGGCTGTCCATAAATCTGTAAGACAATGAGAGGGTGGAAACCTCTTCTGAACAGCATGTTGAAGGCATCCCAGATCTGATCAATAATGTTCATGTCTGGGGTGTTTGGTGGCCAGTGGAAGTGTAAAGACTCAGAAGAGTGTTCCTAGAACCACTCTGTAGTAATTCTGTAAGATGTTGCTTTGTCCTGCTGGAATTGCACAAGTCTGTCGGAATGCACAATGGACATGAATGGATGCAGGTGATCATACAGGATACTTACGCATGTGTCACCTGTCGCAGTAGTATCTCAATGTGTCAGGCGTCCCATATCACTCCAACTGCACACACCACACACACCATTACAGAGCCTCCACCAGCTTTAACAGTCCCCTGCTGACATGCAGGGTTCATGAATTCGTGAAGTTGTCTCCATACTCATAAAAGTCCATCCGCTTGATACAATCTGAAATGAGACTCGTCCGACTAGGCAACATGTTTCCAGTCATCAACAGTCCAATGTCGGTGTTGACAGGCCCAGGTGAGGTGTAAAGCTTTGTGTCATGCAGCCATCAAGAGTATGCAAGTAGAACTTCGGCTCTGAAAGCCCTTATTGATGATGTTTTGTTGAGTTGTTTGCATGCTGACACTTGTTGATGGCCCAGTATTGAAATCTCCAGCAATTTGGGGAAGGGTTGCACTTCTGCCATGTCGAATGATTCTCTTCAGTTATCATTGGTCCCGTTCCTCCAGGATCTTCCAGCCACAGTATATTGGAGATGTTATGTTCTACTGCATTCCTGATATTCATGGTACACTCGTGAAATTGTTGTATGGGAAAATCCCCACTTCATCACTATGTCAAAGATGCTGTGTCCCATTGCTCATGCACCAACTATAACAACATGTTGAAACTCACTTAAATCTTGATAATCTGCCAATGTAGCAGTAGTGACCAATTTAACAACTGCACCAGACATTATTGTCTTATACAGGTTTTGCTGATCACACTGCCATATTCTGCCTGTTTACATACCTCTGTATTTGAATACACATGTTTTACACCATTTTCTTTGGCACTGCAGTGTATAAATATGGATTAAAGACAAGATAGGGGGAGTTGCAAAAGTCTATATAAAATCACTATAGTTTAATTGTTAAACTATAATGGTTTACCTGTGTGTTGGCAAAGTGGTCATTACAGATATTGAATTCACTATTCAAGACAAAAATGATGAAGGAAGGCTATGATCATGTTAAAGGAAGTTTCTGAGTACTCATCTGGAGTGGTGTAGAAAAATTACAGGAATATTAAATCAGGATGCTGGAAAATGGATTTCCTCAAATATACATTCTGCTGCTACATAACAGAATACATACATTAACAAAGATTTTAATGGACAAGAATCACTGCTCAAAGTTGTACATTAGCTTGGTGGCTATATCCTATATCATAGATTACAACTAAGAATATACCGTACATACTCCAATAATATGTGCCTGCGAAAAATCCGTGCACCCCAATTTTGAGGAAGAGGGGAAAAAAAATATTTTTTGCTTTAATTTGTTTTATTTACAAAAAAAATTGTTCCAATGTTATGATGTGTTCAAAAGTATGTATAATAACTACTGGTTTGAAGCAATGCTGCTGTACAGGTTGATACATCATTAAAACGCAACCGATTCAGTGGCGTGCAGCTGGCCAGCCGGCGGGCGGGCAGCCAGTGGCTTGCAGCTGGCCGGCTGGCCAATTAGATGGGTGGGCGACTGGGGAATATTATCACCGCCATCAGGGACTCTACGCGTACCTACAGTAGCAAAAAAAGAGATGTGAATTATCTTGTTTAAGAATTTGTTAATATGGTATGTGCAATAAAATATTTTAGTCAATACCAGTACGTTTCCTCTCTTACCACTCTATTCATCACTTTCATCATCATCACTAGCGGGAGAATCATTGTCGTCTTCACCATCTTACCATAGAGCATCGTCCTCTGTTCTATCCAGTGAATTTGTGATTTCACATTTTTTTGAAGGATTTTTCCACCAGTAGTTGCGGAATGGAGTCCCATGCACTTTTCACCCATTCACAAATCTGGGACAAATGCGGCCATTTGATTTTTCCACTAGGTGTGAACTTATGGTTTTCATCAGCCATCCACTGCGTACATCGCTGTTTAAGTGCAGCTTTGAATGGCCGATTTATACACATATCTAGAGGTTGTAGGATGGATGTTAGGCCTCCAGGGATAATGACCAAGTCAGTTTTCCCTTTTTGTAATTTGTCTCCCACTTCCTTAGTTGTATGTCCGCGGAAGCTGTCTGGGACCAACATGTTGCGTAAATTCAGTAACGCACCAGGACAACATTGCCAAACATGTGTCACCCAGTCAATTATAAGTTCATTGTCCATCCACCCTTTCAGATTCGCTCTCACTAATACCGGTATGCCTTTTACTGATATTTTTGGAATAGTTTTCCTTTTAAATATCACGCAAGGTGGTAGCTTTCGTCCATCGCCAGTTACACACAACATCACTGTACATCTTTGTTTCTCACTGCCG
Organism: Schistocerca serialis cubense; assembly: GCF_023864345.2. Classification (NCBI taxonomy): domain Eukaryota; kingdom Metazoa; phylum Arthropoda; class Insecta; order Orthoptera; family Acrididae; genus Schistocerca; species Schistocerca serialis. The sequence goes on from NC_064638.1 coordinate 929,203,638, forward strand.
CCAGTTCGTATCATGATGCTGGATTCTCCTTTCCTGTTCACTGTGTTGTTGAGTGGCATCTCAAAATAGACTGGCGTTTGATACGCATTACCAATTTGCAATAATATATAGGACTGTTTACTGTGCAGATTTAACACATAACGATGAAAATTGACTATTTTTTCCTCGTAATCGCCTGGAAGCCACTGAGCGATAGTAGTTTTCCTCCGGAATCCTAAACCATTTCAGTTGAAAAATCTTGATAGCCACCCCCGGCTAGCTTTGAAACTGGTAATGCCTAGTTCTTTGGCTAAAGACAATGCTTTAAGTTGGCACATTTCACTCGTCACTGCACATCCGTATTGTCGCTTCTCATCTACATAAACGCAGAGCCTTTTCTCGAGGTCCGGATGCTTCGCTTTTTGGACGCGAAATTCTCGGTGATTACTATTAGTTTCTTGAAGCTGCATTTTATTTTTGTGCCAGTCACAAATACAACTCTCACTCATATCATACTTTCTTCCTGCTGCACGGTTTCCAATATTCTTGGCTTCTTCAATAATTTTCACTTTTTCTGTAGCAGTGTATGAGCGATAACGATAACTTGTAGCCATAATTAACAAGTTTGAAGACGTTAATACTTCACTCCTCACGTGCTACTGATGCATCACAGACTGAGGCCGCAACAATGCAATAGTGTAATGGGATGTATTGTTGGAGGCGGAGCAGTACCAACAATGTTTCGAATAATCCGTGCACCCCAGTTTTTCGTCCTAAAATTCAGGAGAAAACATGTGCGGATTATACAAGTATATAGGGTAATGTGAAAATTGCAGACCCAGTTTTAAAACCCTTCAAATTAATTCTTATGCAATATGTAAAACATATCAGTGGGAACAATCACAGCTACAAAGCGAAAGGCGCATTACATAGAATAACACGTGAAACAAGTACGCTCAGTGGTCAAAATATTCGTCACCCTTTTAAAAGAGCACTGGAGGACTATGAGTGGTGTAGGATAGATAACTGCCAGTCACTTGACCCTCCACTGCTAATGTACGTCATGTCAGTGAACTGGTGTGTGCAGCAGTTCATTGTATGGTATCAGCATAGTAAGGTCAGATGATGTGGAGCTGTGACAGAGTGGCAGAAATGAGCTACCATATCAATTAAAATAATGAATTTTCAAAAACATAATGTTCTGGATAGATAAAAAGATCTACTCACCAAGCAGCAGCAGGATAACCCACATATAAAAGGTATTACATTTGCAAGCTTTCAGAGGCAATGGCTCTGTCTTCTGACAGAAGGTTTGAAGAGGAATGAAGAGGGATGAAGGGAAAGGACTGGTGAGGTTTAGGAAAAGGGGTAGAGATTAGAAAAGTCATCCTGTATCCTGAGCCAGTGGAGACTTAATGGATGGGATGAGAAGGAAAGACTTACTGTTGGAGACTGAATCAGGCAAGATTCAAAAACTTGAGAGCTTAAAGGTGGAAGAAAGTGTAATATGCAAGACAGAGATTATGGCTAGAACATCATGCATGAGTTAATAAGAACGAAAAGCTTAGTGCTTTGTATGTGACAGAGGTGGTCAGGGGGGGCACTGAAAAACACGCAGGTCAGAAAATGAAAGAGGTAGAAAACTAAAACAGAGTGGAGAAAGGAATAGTTACTGTGAAAAAATGCTGAGACCAAAGAAATTAATGTAAATTAAGGTCAGTTGGGTGACAAGAACCTAGGACCAGTTGTAGTGCCAGTTCCCACCAGCAGATCTCATTCTGTCTGAGATTTTTCCCATCACATTTAGAATAGCTTTTTGTCACCCTCCCAATCTCCGCAATATCCTTCTCAGACCCCATGCTCCTTCTGCACCCACTTCCTTACCCCTGTGATGTCCCCACTGCAAAACTTGCCCTGTGCACCCTCCTACCACCACCAATACCAACCCTTTAACTGGCAAAACATATACCATAAAAGGGAGAGCCACTTACAAAATGACACGTCACATACTAGCTACTATGTAAACACTGTTTGGCCTTTTACACTGACATGACTAACACCAAGTGAAAATGAAATGATCGTGTGACACTGATGCCCATGAGGCCTCATTTGGGAAAGGTTGGCTGCTGGATTGCAAGTTCTATTTCAGGTGATGCCACATTGGGCAGCTTGCTTGTCAGTGATGATGAAATGAAAATGAGGACAACACAACGCCCAGTCAGAAAGTGGAGAAAATCTCCAAGCCGACCGGGAATCAAACCCGGACCTGCTGTGTGGTAGGGAAACACATTACCACTCAGCTAAGCAGGCACACTTACCACCAAGTTAACAGTTACAATGAATGTGCATAGGCAGAGGGTGTATCCTGATAACACACAATATCCTGTTGCAGAGCATGCACTGCAACATGACAGTTGTGATCTTGGTGTATGTTTCACCACATGTGCAATCTGGATTCTTCCCCCAGACACCAGTTTCTCAGAACTCTGCAAGTGAGAACTGGCACTACAACTTGTCCTTGGTCCTTGCCACCAACCTGTCCTTAATTTATATTAAATTCTTTGGTCGCAGCATTTCTTCACAGTAACTACTCCTTTCTTCTCTACATTTTAGTTTTCTACATCTTTCATTTTCCAACCCATCTATTTTTTGCCATGCCACCTCTAAAACATACTATGTGCTTAGGATTTTGCTCTTATTAATTCATACACGTGTTTTAGCATAATCTCTTTCTTTTATATTACCCTTTTCTCAGGTTCTTAAATATCACCTGGCTCAGCCCCCAACAATCAGTCTTCCCTACTATTCCCGTTCGGTACGTCTCCCCTGACCCAGGGTTCTGGTCGACATTTCCAAATTCTACCCCTTTTTCTAAACCTCACTGTTCCTTTTCCTTCAACCCTCTTCCTTCTACGAGAAGAAGGACCCACTGGCTCCGAAAGCTTGCGTACGTAATAGCTTTTATACATGTGTTCTTGGTGAGATGATTTGTTTCCTATCCAATTACATTACATTTTCAGAAGTGAGGTATCATGTTTTTGAACATGTCCATGACCACACTGTGAAAGAGGTTCCTGATTTGTTAAAGTATTAGTGTGGACTGTCTCACATGTCTATAAAAATCATGTACTACTCATGGTCATATTACATGGTGTAAGAACAGTGGTCATAAAGTGACCTTAACTGACAAGGATCAGAAACAAATCTCACGCCTTTTCAATGACAATCGATTTCAAACCCAATTGTAATTGCTGCTGTCAATGAATGCAGGTCTACCTCAACCAGTTTCTGAGTGATCAATGTGGCAGGAACTGCAGTCAGTGGACATTTGGAGTTGTATACCTAGCAAAGGCCATTGCTTACAGCCGTGTGTCACTGATAATATCAGACAATAATGGAACAGAATAGTAGCTGACCTGAGGCATGTACTGTGACACATGAGTTGTGATTTTGACTCTTTTTCAAATTACACAACATGTCAAGGGCAATGACTACTCAATAGGGCAGTCAGTCTCTATTGTGTAGAGTGTGTAATTCCGGTAATAATTCTGTGATGTTTTGGGAGTACAGTTTCGTGTTACAACTTGGGCCCACTCATTTAGGTTACTGTGAATAGGAGCCAGGATGTCAACATTATTGGTGAGGAGCTGTTGTTTTCTCTTTCACAACTTTGCAGCAAATGTGTTGTGGGCCACTCCCATCTTTCAAGATGACAACAACCATGTTCACAATGCGACAAACATACTTTCCTACTATGACCAACAATGTGTATCATAATGCAACTAGACGGTCAACTCAACCAATTTTGATCCCTTAGAATATCTCTATATGAGTAATTGGAACAGTGGGTGAAACAAAGCAATCAACATTTCAGCAATCTTGTTGTTCTATGATATCTTATCATTAATGAGTGGCTTCAATACATATAGCAGAGCTGAACAAACTTGTTGACTCTCTTCGTCACTGAACAGAGGCCATTACCAAGGACAGAGGCAGTGTTATGTAATGTTATGGGGATATTGCCAGCTGGGTTGAACAAATCTTTTGTCCAGTGTATTTACAATGCTGAGAAAACACCACTTAATACTATTCAACTTTACCTATGCAAAACACAGAACAATCTTTTGTCCAGTGTATTTACAATGTTGGGAAAAACACCACATAATACCAATCAATTGTAACTATGCAAAGCACAGAAATGCTTTTTATAAAAATAAATCAAACTCTCTTATTGCAGTACATCAGCAAGCAATTGAATCATCCATACAAAAGAGAGATCAAAAACACTGCATTAGAACTGAAGGGTTATGAAGTAAGTGAACTTTTTACTTAAAACACAAAAAGCAAAGAAAATGTATATTTTTGTACTTCTAGAGCTATGCATTATACATCTGTGAACATTTGGACACATTTAATTTGCTGTCTGTATTTGTGTCACTAGTGTATTAACTTTGTAATCCATTTTTATGTTTATGATGAAGTTAAATGAAACACTTTAAAAATTGACTGTTGGGTTTGACCAACATCATGAAAATGGTGGACACAAAAATACTCATTGAAATCTATGCCTACTACAATCAACACTATAACAAGAATTACAGATATTCTCAGACAGCACAATCATTGGTTTTCCCAACTCACAACCAAACCATCATCATTAACCCAACCTGAATGCAGGCTATGCCTCACATCAGTATGTCACCACAAATAAGATATCATAATCGCATATGTTGGCTTCACCAATTCATAACCAATCAGTCACCTTTGAAACTAATCTACATTCGAGACAGCATAAGAAGATCGATGACAGCTGGAACCACTGTTGCCAGTTTTTAATTGTGAAGCTCAAAGAGCTGCAAGTGAGAAGAATAGCACTCTATAGAGCTGTGAGGGCACTGAAACATTGCCACAGAGACTTTTACAAAATTGTATTACGTGACTGATTGTGGCAGGCATGCAAACCTGCTGCACCCAGTAACTATAAGGGATCAATTTATGCCAACTCGATTAGGTATATATAACAGATCAGTATGTCACTACAACAAAGGTTTTGTGATCACATTCATTGGCTTCACCAACTCACAACAAAACTGTCATCTTTTAAACTAACCTACACCTCATGCTATACTATAGACATCAGTATCTCCACAAAATGTACATTACAAAAAATAAAAGAGTTACGAAACATGTACTGTCATTGTTCTACTGTCTATTTGCACACGTATGACATCACATGCCAAATCATCTAGATCTACATCCACACTCAGCCTACCACAGTGAAGTGCATGGCACAGGGGACTTCCCTTTGCACCAGTTATTAGGGCTTCTTCCCATTCCATTCATGTGTGGAGAGTGGGAAGAATGACTGTTAAAATGTCTCTGTGTGCACTGGGATTAAGGTAATCTTGTCCACATGGTCACTATGGGAGTGATACATAGGAAGTTGTATTGTAGTCCTACATTCACAATTTAAAGCTGGTTTATGAAACTTCCTAAGTAGACTTTCTCAGGACAGCTTGTGTCTACCTTCAAGTCTCTCTCAGTTTCACTTTTGAGCATATTTGTGACACTCTCCAAAGGGGCAAACAAACCTGTGACCGTTAGTGCTGCCCTACTCTGTATACTGTTCATCCTTCTGAGTACAGGTGCAACACATTTGAGTAATATTCTAGTATGGGTCACATGAGTATTCATAAGCAGTCTACACTGTAGATAGGTTGTACTTCGCTAGTATACTGTCAATGAAGTGAAGTCTGCTATTTGTTTTATCTAGCTTAAAACTGAGCCTGTTTGTTCATTCATTTATATATCCTCACACATTTTTATACCCAGGTACTTGTATGAGTTGAACTTTCCAATGGAGACTTGCTGACATTGTGCCCCATAAAAATACACAGTTTTAAATTTCTGAACATTTAAAGCTAGTTTCTAATCTTCACACCACTTTGTAATCTTATTATGATAATATTTGCACAGTTTTTCCAGACAGCACTTTGTTACAGATAGGTTCATCATCTGTGTAAAGTCTGAGGCCATTATTAATATTGTCTGCAAGATCATTATATTACAACACAAACAGCAAGGGTCCCAACATATTTCCCTGGACATATCTGAAGTTACTCCTACATCTGTCAATCACCCTCCATCCAAAGTAGCATGCTGTGTCACCCATACCAACAAATCCTCTGTCCAGACAAAAATTTTGCTTGACACACAATGTGATCATACTTTTGATAATATGCATACATGTGTTTAGAGTCAAATTTTTTCAGAAATCAGGAAATACTGTATCCTTCTGACTGCCTTGATCCATGGCTTTCAGCATGTGATGTTACAAAAGTGCTTGTTGGGTTTCACATAATCAATGTTTTCAGAATCCATGCTGGTTGGTATAGAGGAGGTCATTCTGTTCGAGATACTTCATTATGGTTGAACTCCAAATATTTTCCAAGATTCTACAATAAATGGATGTCAAGGATATTGGACAGTAGATTTGTGGATCATTTGTGCTACCCTTCTTGGAGATGGGTGTGACTTGTGCTTTCTTCCAACTACTGAGCACAGTTATACATTTGAAGGATGTACAGTAGATTATAATTAAAGGAGGGGCTAATTCAGCAGCAAATTCAGTACAGAATCTGATAGGGATTCCATCACACCGTAGAGCTTTGTTTAATTTTAGAAATTTCAGCTGTTTTTGAATTCTACTGGTACTGGTACCTGTATCACTTATCTATGCAGTGTTGTGAGGATTAAATAGGGGCAAAAACCCTGGATTTTTAAAGGAACATTTGTAAATGAATTTAGTGTTTCTGCTTTTGCTTTGCTACCCTCAATTTCAATTCCTGTCTCATCCTCAAGTGTCTGTATACTGAATTTGGTACCTCTAATGAGCTTAACATATGACTAGAATTTCTTTGGGTTCTGCGAGTGATTTTTTGATAACATTAAGGCTTCATGCACAGCCCTGTTGGCAGCCAAATGTGTTTCATTCAGCATCTCTCTATCATACCTACAGCCCAGTGCTAAGTATCATTGACTGGTTTTCCACAAAAGGTCTCACCCTCAATTTTAAAAAGACACAATATATTCAGTTCTGCACATCTAGCGGTACTACACAAATGATAAGTGTAATCCATGGTGAGGTAACAGTAAATAGTGCGGAAGCTTCAAAATACTTTGTGCTCATATTGACAAAAATTTAAACTGGAAAGAACACATTTTGGAACTCCTAAAACAATTTATTTCAGCCACATTGGTACTTAGAATCATTGCAAATCGTGGGGACATAAAAATCAATAAACTGATATATTTTGCACATTTTAATTCAATAAAGTTCTTGGATAATCCATCTTAAAGAAAAATAAATTTTCATTGCTCAAAAACATGCTGTAAGAGAAATATGTGGTGTACATCCACAATCATCTGGGACATCTGTTTAAAGAGTTGGGCATTCTGACTACCGCTTCACAGTACATGTATTCCATTATGAAGTTTGTTGTAAATAATCCAGTACAGTTCAAAAGGAACTATGATGTACATAAGTACAATACTAGAAGGGAAATGACATTCACTACTCCACATTTAAGGTTTTCTTGAGCACAGAAAGGGGTGCAAAATTCTGCAACAAATATTTTTGATATCTTAGCCAGCGATATAAAATGTCTTAGAGATAGCAAAGTAAAATTTCAAATCGAACTAAAAAAGTTTCTCCTTGACAACTCCCTCTATTCTGTAGAAGAATTTCCATTTCTGTAATGAGCAAATGATCTTGTTTAGGACTTACTAACTCATATCTGTAGATATTTTAAAAAATCACCTCTATAAATGTTCAGCATGTAGTCATATTTAAAAACTAAATTGTGATTTCTTTGAAAAATGACTCATTCTACAACATTACAATTTATCATGCAAATGATCCATGGAGCATGAAAGTAACTAATTAACCAACCTTGTTTTGCACTTATTATGCAGTAGTCGCTGTTTCTTTCTCAGTTCTTGACAGTGGTTACATACGATGAACCATTCTGCCAGGTACATACCTCTCAACTGCATGGTAAACTGATCTTCTTAATCTGTGCCACAGTTCTTCTACCTGCTCCTCTCCAGAGCTAAATGTTTCAAGTTTCTTACCACTGCCTCTTTATATAGTTTGCTGAACATATAAATTCTTCTACTTGTTTAAATTTCCCTTTGTACTCTGGTAATCATTGTTGCTACAATTGTCTCGAGGTTAAAACTAGTTTTTAGGTGAACATACTCAGAGAGGTCAGGTCTGTTTGTTGCTACAAGATCCAATATATCGCCACTATGAGGGTGATTCCAAACAACCTGTTCCAGGCAATTCTCTGAAAACATACTTAGTAATGTTTCACAGTAAGTTTTGTCAAAAAAAAAATAGCATTCTCCAATTATGAGGGTGTGATTGGGGAGCTCAGGTACTAGTGAACTTAGGTTTTCTCTAGAGTTTTTGGTTACATCTGGAGGTGAGTCTGGTGATCAACAGAAGGGCCAATTAGGAATTTGTGCCCTTACTTGAAACTGAGTCCTGCCCAGACAGCCTCACATGCAGTTTAAATATCTGTATCAGAAGAATTGAATTTGTTTACTGTGACAAAAACACCATTGTCAATTACCATTACCCGACTCTTTTGATATACGATTAAATTTTTCCCAAAAATCTCGCTACTATCAATTTCAGGTTTTCAATAGCCTTCTTGTTCTAGTATTATATGAGCTCCACTGCTTTTTAGGGGCACTTCAAACTTGACACTTTGTTGTGAATGCTTTGGCAGTTAATCAATGGGATTTTAATATCCCTTGCTGTAGAGGACATTTCTTTGGATCTTGCACAGATATCTTTAACTGAACTGGATGAAGAGTCATCTTATCCAGAAATCCCTCATGTGCAAATCACACACACAGTCAGCTACCTGGGTAGCAGTCCTGATGTATGGCACACACTTGACCCATTTAGAGGAACACTACAGTTAACCATACAGCTAAGTGTCCAGGAAGTGCCTGTCACTACACCTTCGAAGTTTCCATTCAATGATCACTTCTGGAAAAATGCTGCAAATTATGAATTTCATTAAAATTCAGCGAGCAAGGCTGGTCTTCTCAACCTTCTCTGCCAGTCACTGGAATGATCCAAATATGACTTCAGAATACAGACAACAGGTATTGTTTGTTCCAATGTGCACCACAATCTGCAGTTGATTGCACCTTGTTTCCTTAACTCTTTAATTGGGCATGTTGGATATATATGTCCCCGCCCTGCTAATTCACAGTGGGTTCGAACGGATATATCCATCCACTGTGTTATGTGGCTAGTAGCTAATGGGAATGATGAATTATCAGCTTGCCATTGACACTGTGGTATTAGTTGAGCTTCGTCCACTAGATGGTAGCTCTCGTCAGACAAAACAGCATGTTCTAGGCTAGTTACACATTGTCCACTCAAGCGCGTGTTGACAGTGGTGTGCGTCCAGTGAAGCAGCTGCAAAAGAGCGCCTTTTTTTGTCTGTGTTTACTGCCATGTTAGTAAGTGATCTCTTGCAACGGTGAAAAGAAGTTGTTTATCAGATTCAGAAATTGAGCAGCTGCTTTTAGAAAGTGACGATAATTTCAGTGACAATTCTGAAAGTTTACAAGGTACAAATGTTGAGGCTAGTGAAAGTGTCTTCGATTCAGAAACATCTGACGACAATACACTACTGCAGCAGATGGTACCTAGCGCATTTGTGCATGCTTGTTCAGTTTGTAATCAATATTTTTTCAGTGGTAGTAGTGGTACAGTTGTGCCTCGAAAACAATATGATGTGATGAGTTGTTTTGTGTGTTTTGTGGACGATGCTTTGTGCACAATAAAAGCTGGACAGGTGAACCTATGTGCAGAACAGATCCTAGCTTCTCATCCCAATTTAGCAGCATGCTCCAGGGTTCACAGTTGGCAGGTTACTACATGTGATGAGGTAAAAACACTTATTGGAATGCTTATACTTCAAGGAATTCTTCACAAACCAGATCATAAGATGTACTTTTCAAAGAGAGACTCAGCCGACACACCTTTCTTCAGGAAACTGATGAATGAAAAGCGGTTTTATTTTTTACTGAAATTCCTCCACTTTGCTGACAATACCTCGTGTGACCCACTAGGCACTATCAGCAGGAAACTATTCAAAATTCACCACATTACAGAGCATCTGTGGTGTAAATTCAGAATAGTATATATGCCAGAAAGGAACATCACCATTGATGAATCGTTGTTGCCCTGGAAAGGACGGCTTGGATGGAGGCAATATATTTCATCAAAGCGTAGCAGATTTGACATCAAATTGCACAAACTTTGTGAAAGCAGCTCCGGGTATATATGGGACTTTATTGTTTGCACTGGAAAGGACACTAATTATGGTAGCCACTATCCAGATGCAAAAATAACCTCTCAAATTATTTTGGAGCTTGCACACAATCTACTTGGGAAAGGCCACTGCATTTATCTTGACAACTAGTACACCAGTCCAGATTTGGTAGACAAACTAACCAGCAGTAAAACCAACGTTGTCGGCACAATGCGGAAGGCAGAACGAGGTTCCCTGATTTCGTAAAAAAGGAAAAACTGAAGAAAGGGGAGTACATAACAGGGTACAGAGGCGAGCAGGTGGTAATGAAATGGAAGGACAAAAGAGACATTGTTATGGTCAGCACCTTCCATGATGATACATTTTTAAATGTAAACTCGAAGAAGGGAATCGTTCAAAAGTGACATGTTGTCGTTGACTACAACAAGAATATGGGGAGGGGGGAGGGGGGGGGGGGGGGGGTAGGTGGGCGATTTTCAGTTACAAAGCTACCAGATGACCACAAGCAGGCTGAAAAAATATTATCACAAGCTTTTCCACCACTTGTTGGACATTGCATGTTTCAGTGCATATGTTCTGTACAAGCAGCGTAACGGTGAATGAAGTAGAATGAGCTTCATGATTAGCCTTTGCAAACAGTTGATCATATCTTCACCACAACAACGGACATCAGTAGGACGCCCACCTCGAACACCGAAAGCAACACGCCTTACAGCCAGGCATTTTCCAGACCTTCTGCCCCCCACAACGAAGAAAAGGCCAACAAGGAGGTGTGTGGCATGCACGAGAAAAGGCCTTTGCAAAGAGACTTCATACTGGTGTGGAGAATGCAATTTTCCTTGTGTGCAGCACCTTGTTTTAAAATGTTTCACACTGAAAATAACTTGTAATATCATGAAAACACAGTTTTGTTAACTTCTGCAATATATTTTATTCATTTCCACCCAATATCAATTTAAATTCAACAATGAAAACATGAAGGAAAACTTCTATGCTTGAGAACAGTATGCAGTATCACTGCGCAAGGGCGTGCTGGCGCATATTACCCACTGCGGAAGAGGCGCACGCACGCAAACTACCCACTTAATGGGTTAAGGCATGCAGGAATAGCCTCTTCAAATATGTTGAGTGAGGCCCACAGTCATACACATTGAGTGCATCTGACGTTCCTTCCCATCCCTCATTGCTGTTTCCTTAAAATGTCAGACCAGATGTCTGGTATCAGTAGGTTTGCTTAACATTAATATTATACAGATGCTTATAATGTGAGGCATTCATTTATTGCCCAGTCATCTCCTTGACCTAAAATGCTCAAACTCAGCAACTTATTTTTGGATACACATCTTTCCAAAACACGTGATCTTCCCACACCTCTGCAGTTTGATTTAGTAAATGTGAGCAAGAATTTAAAAGAGGTGGTGGTATATAAAGACTGAATACCCATGGACATAACGCAAAGAAAACAGCCATTTGATAATCAAATCAGCTTTTAAAGCTTTCCACTAATAAGGCAGTTGAAGAAGACCAAAAAAGATCGACTAGGAGAAAAAATCGTGTACTTGCAAATTTTTGCACAGTGGTAGGGAGTCTCCTGAACAACATACTAAAAATCCTGAACGTTGGGGGGGAGGGGGGGCATTTATAGAGATAACTTCTAGGTTTTTGTCAAATAAGTCAAAAACATTGGCTTCTAGCAAACATGTTTGACAGTAAAAACTACATTAAATTTCCCATAAAAATGCCTTGTTCATCTTTTCTCTGAGGCTAATAGTATCTGCATTGCTGGGAATGGAAAAATTTCAAATTGTCAAAAATACTATTTTAACAGTATAAAATTAGTGTTTATATGAAGTGGGTTGAAAACAAATATTTGATGTTTGTACCAGGTCTAAGCACAGTATAGCTTTAATAAGGGATAAATTGTGTTCCAGTGATGTAACAGGGCAAGTGGATGGATATATGGAGTAGAAGTGTGAGATAAGGTAGGTCACCAGATTGTGTTCATGTATTTTCCTTCTTCATAGGTCAGTAAATTGAAGACTGAGCAGATAATTCCCCACTCTGTTCACCCCAATACATCACAAGAAGCAACTACAGGGTGTCTCACAAAGTTATGCTGATCCTCCACAGCCACAGTGTGCCTTATGAATCACTGGTGACGCAGTGTGCAGACATGAGTCAATAAGAAATTGGAAGATTGAATATGTCTCACACAAACACAATGTTATCATTTCAGCACAAATTCACTTGCTTTGGTAGAGTTTGCATTTAGTGTTTTCTTCATCATTTGATCAATAACATAAAGGATTAGTACGTAAGATGCCAGACAACTTCTTCATGCAGGTTATATTGCCCACTTCCATTGATTTACAAGGGAAAACTGAGTTACTCTCCAATGAGTAATTTGGTGCATATTAAGTATGAATACCAAACTAAAAACACAAGAAATGCAAGGTAGATGCACTACTCAATTTGTACCAAGTGCATCCTCTCCCTCCCTCCCTCTCCCCCCTCCCCCTCTCTCTCCTCTCTCTCTCTCTCCTCTCTCTCTTTCTCTCTCTCTCTCCCTCTCCCCCTCTGTGCTCCCCCAGTGTGTGTGTGTGTGTGTGTGTGTGTGTGTGTGTGTGTGTGTGTGTGTGTGTGTGTCAAAGTGTTACCAGTATGTAAAATTATATGACAGCTCCAAAAAAGAGAAGAAAAATAAACAAAAAATCGAGGACAAACAATGGAGATGCAGGTGGTATAGTCACTACGGTGTGGCAAATTTTGTGTTTTTGGGACAGTTTCGAAGGCAGTGGGTTACTAGCAGCTCATTTTGCAGTGCCATAAAAACAAAAATAAACTAGAACAGTCTTGGAAATGTGATAAAGAGCCACATAAAACAGAAAAATAGTGGTGAGTGACAGAAATAAAAAAATATACACTTCAGAGCAGGGACACTTACTGCAAAGAAACTAAATGTCCCTTCATATTGCTCTTCAAACCTAAGAGCCTAATTGATTCCAGGCACCAAATGCAGAGTTTTATAATGTCTAAAAAATACCTATACCAAATCCATGGCACCTACAAAGGGATCACGATGTAATGACATTCTTCTACAGGGCACTTTACAAATAAATGTGCAGTCCTGATCCTCTCTGCATACCCAAACCCTCAGCTTAAACGAAGGCTGAGTGGGACTAATGGACCTGCACAAAAAATGTCAGCTTGCCAACAGAAGAAAGCATGACAGAAAAGTGACCACACTCATCAACTGCTGTACTGTTTCACAAATATCACCCATCATATTATCAATATTCTCCAATCATTAAACTTTGCCTGAAGTTATTGAGTCAGTAAAAGTTACACCTACAGGCATTCTAAAAGAAGGCTAAGTTTGTTAAATGGCCATAGGTCTCAAAGTAATTCAAGTACCTAATAAATGAAAATTGCATTACCACAGTACAGTGTGGGAAAATTTGTGATGAAAATAATATCATAAGGTGCCAGATCAACTTCATAAAAAGTGGTACACCATACAATAGTGACTTGCTGCAAAGTGGTAAACAGGACAATAGCAACCAACTCCAGGCTTTACTCCATCCAGTTAAAGCTGTCGGCTGCAAATGGAAGCTGTAATTTGGATAACACAATTTGCCACAATATCTACATGTAACCCTACAAACCACTGTGAAGTGCACGGAAGAGGGTATGTCCCATTATATCAGTTATTAGGATTTCTTCTCATTCCATTCACATACAGAATGAGGAATAATGATTATTTAAATGCCTCTGTGCATGCTGTAATTAATCTAATCTTATTTCCACAATCCTTAAGTGAGCAATATGTAGGAGGTTGTAATATATTGTTGTAATATACTCTTAGTCATCATTTAAACCAAGTTCTTATCAAGATAGTTTACATCAATTTTCAAGAGTCTGCCACTTCAGTTTCTTCAGTATCTCTGTGACACTATTCCATGGTGCTGCAGTCACCACAGACGCCTACTGCAGCAGTATCATCGCAGACAGGCCAGCGATGCAGGTAGCCGACTCTGCTGCGAAGTCTGGCCAACGCAAAAGTGTTTACAAGCAAGTACCATTGTTGAGAACAAACATGTAGGTACGGCATCCTCTCTTCTGCAACGGTTGTGCTAAATTGCTTCTGTCGTGTAGGCTATGTACCAGCTGCTAACAGCTGACTTCAACGTGGATCAGTTGTACAGGCACAGAGCCGAAGGGAGAAGGGAACTCTGATTATAGGAATTAGTTGTTATTTGCCTGACCCACAGAAGTTATCCTTAATGTTTTTTTGGTTTTGAAGAGCGTGTTACTGTTGGTGGTCTATTGCAGTTTCCTTAATAAAAACAAAAGTTGGCAAAACAAGTTGGTTCTTGCTCTGCAGATTTAGCACATGGGTCAAACAAATCAGTGACCATTCATGCTGCCCTCCTCTGCATACCTTAGCTATACCCTGTTAGTCCTTTCTGGTATGGGTCCCATACACTTGTGGAAAATTCTAGGATGGGTCGTGCGAGTTATTCGTAAACAAACTACTTTGTAGACTGATTGTATTTCTCCTTTATTCTACTAATGAACCAAAGTTTGCCATCTGCTTCACCCATGGCTGAGCGTATGTGAACATTTCATTTCATAACCCTACAAAGGGTTACACCATGGTATTCTAGGATAGGCCTACTACTTTTTTTGTTTTTTCTGTGAAGCACATGATTTTATCTTTCTGAACATTTAAAGCAAGTTTTCTAATCTTCATATCACTTTTAATCTTATCAAATCTGACAATATCTGTGGAGCTTCTTTCAGATAGTACTTCATTTTTTAGATAACTGCATAATCTGCAAAAGTCTGAGGTTATTATTAATACTTTCTGCAAGGTCATTAATATACAGGGTGATTCAAAAAGAATACCACAACTTTAAAAATGTGTATTTAATGAAAGAAACATAATATAACCTTCTGTTATACATCATTACAAAGAGTATTTAAAAAGGTTTTTTTTTCAGTCAAAAACAAGTTCAGAGATGTTCAATATGGCCCCCTCCAGACACACGAGCAATATCAACCCGATACTCCAACTCGTTCCACACTCTCTGTAGCATATCAGGCGTAACAGTTTGGATAGCTGCTGTTATTTCTCGTTTCAAATCATGAATGGTGGCTGGGAGAGGTGGCCGAAACACCATATCCTTAACATACCCCCATAAGAAAAAATCGCAGGGGGTAAGATCAGGGCTTCTTGGAGGCCAGTGATGAAGTGCTCTGTCATGGGCTGCCTGGCGGCCGATCCATCGCCTCGGGTAGTTGACGTTCAGGTTTCATAACTAACCATTTTCGTAGGACTCTCCATACAGTTGATTGTGGAATTTGCAGCTCTCTGCTAGCTCTGCGAGTCGATTTTCCTGGGCTGCGAACAAATGCTTGCTGGATGCGTGCTACATTTTCATCACTCATTCAAGGCCGTCCAGAACTTTTCCCTTTGCACAAACACCCATTCTCTGTAAACTGTTTATACCAACGTTTAATACACCACCTATCAGGAGGTTTAACACCATACTTCGTTCGAAATGCACGCTGAACAACTGTCGTCGATTCACTTCTGCCGTACTCAATAACACAAAAAGCTTTCTGTTGAGCGGTCGCCATCTTAGCATCAACTGACGCTGACGCCTAGTCAACAGCGCCTCAAGCGAACAAATGTACAACTAAATGAAACTTTATAGCTCCCTTAATTCGCCGACAGATAGTGCTTAGCTCTGCCTTTTGTTGTTGCAGAGTTTTAAATTCCTAAAGTTGTGGTATTCTTTTTGAATCACCCTGTACAACATGAACAAAATGGGTCCCAACACATTTCCCTGGGCACATCCAAACTTACTTCTACATCTGACGGCGACTCTCCGCCCAAGACAACATGCTGCACCACCTTACCAAAAAATTCTGTATCCAGTCGCAAATTTCGCTTGATAACCAATATGATTGTACTTTTGACAATAAGCATAGATGTGGTGCTGAGTCAAATGCCTTTTGGAAATCAAGAAATACTGCATGTATCTGACTGCCTTGATCTAAAGCTTTCAGTACGTCAGGCAAGAAAAGTGTGAGTTGGGTTTTGTATGACCACCATTTTCATAATCCATGCTAGCTGCATGGAGGAGGTCATTCTGTTTGAGATATATCATTTTGTTTGATCTAAGAATATGTTTTATGATTCTAGAACAAATTGATGTCAAATATATGGGATGGTAGTTTTGTGGATCACTTCCACTATCTTTCTTGTAAATGGGTGTGGCAAGTCATCTCTTCCAACAACTGGGCATGGTTTTTTATTCAAGGGATCTATAATGAATGTAGTTAGAAGTGGGTACAACTCAGCCACGCATTCATTATAGAATCTGATAGGGATTCCATTGGGCCCTGGAGCTTTGTCCAGTTTTAATTACTATTTCAGTTGTTTCTCAAAACCACTGCAACACATAATTATTTCTCTTGTATTTGCGAATAATTCAACAGTAACTCTGAGCCACTAACAGCCTTTACATATGACCAGAATTTCTTTCGGTTTTGTGAAAGACCATTAGACAACATTCTGCTACAATAGTCATTGAAGGCTTCAGCACTGCTCGCTTGACAGTCACACACTTTTCATTCAGCATCTCTCAATCCTTAGCCCTATGCTTTGTTTCATAGTACACCCATTATGCAGTAGTGCCTGTTTGTTTATAAGTGTCTTTACAGAGATTGCATACCACGGATAGTCCTTCCTATTATGAACTGTTCTGCTGGGAACATGTCTACTCAGTGCATGGTAAACTACAATGCTTAAATCTACATCTACGTCCATACACTGCAAACCATCGTGAGGTGCATGCAGAGGGTATGTCCCATTGCACCAGTTGTTAGGGTTTCTTCCTGTTCTATTCACGTATGGAGTGCAGCAAGAAAGTTTGTTTGAATGTATGCTGTAATTATTCTGATCTTATCCTCATGATTCCTATGTGAGTGATATGTAGGGTGTTCTAGTATACTCCTAGAGTAATCATTTAAAGACAGTTCTAGATACTTTGTTAATAGACTTTCTTGGGATAGTTTACATCTATCTTCAAGGGTGCTCCGATTCAATTCCTTCGGTATCTCTGAACACTCACCCATGGATTAAACAAACCTGAGATCATTCATGCTGCCCTTCTCTGTATATATTCAATATCCCCTATTAGTCCTATCTAAGGGAGGAATCTACGACTCCCTCCTCTCAGGATAAGTGAGCCTAGGCATCACCTCACAGCAGGAAGAGCTCATATAGATGGTCCTCTTTGAAAAGATTTGGGGGGGGGGGGGGGGGGGGGATGCTGGTCCAGGACCCAATTTCAGGAGGGTCATCTAGATTGTGGTGCCCTCATTTTTGTCTGTGAGGGTGTGCATACAGTGGAATGGCTCAAGGACAAGGTGCCCATGATACCCCCACTGAAGGGTGCGAAGCTGCTGGTCAGGACAGCAGCTGACCGTCTTAAGACCACAAAGGTATCAATAGGGTTACCAAAGATCCTTAAGGATGTCTCTCCAAAGACTCTGTTCAAGAAAATAGGGGCCCAGAACCAAAAGCCTCGACAGAGGATTGGAGAGTAAGGCTGTATCAGAAGGATGAACCCTGGCGGTAGAGGTCAGAGAGAAGTCCTTGAAGGCGATGCGAGAGCAAGACAGCAAGACCTGAAATTGTTTTTAAGGACCTTGCAGGTTGCCATCAGGGTAAACAAAGACCTCAAAAGCAATGACGGCAGCAAGACATAGACTGGAGGTGCTGCAGATTAATCTTCAGCACAGTAAAGGGGCCACTGCTGCTCTGAGCTATTGCCTGGGGAGACAGGAAGTGCATCTGGCCCTGATACTAGAACCATACTTATATAAAGAGGGTGTATCAGGCCTAAGTGGCACTGGAGGTAAGCTTATTTATGCTAGGAATCTAAGAAACTCCAGAGCATGCATCTATGTGAGAAATGGAATTTCTTTCATGCCAATGATGGATTTCTGCTCCAGGGACCTGGTGACCATCAGGATGCAGCAACGTGAGGAAGGTATCACGAGGGAAATTGTTTTGGCCTCAGCATACCTTCTTTACAAAGACAGCTGTTCTCCTCCTTTGGAGGTGAGGAGACTGACAGAAGCTTGCCATCAGCAAGGTGACCAACTGTTGGATGGATGTGATGTCAATGCCCACAACCTAGTGTGGGGCAGTGAGGACACCAATAGTAGATGTGAGTGCCTTCTTGAATTTCTCTTTTCTAACAACTTGGAGGCCCTGAATAGAGGTGATGAACGTACATTCAGGAACAGCAGAACGGAAGACGTAACTGACATAACCTTTGGTTCCATTATGATGGGCAGCTATGTCAAACAATGGCATGTAGCGTTAGAGCCAGCCTCATCGGACCACATGTATATTAAATTCAAAGTTGAAATGGGAATCAGACAGATCGCGGCTTATAGGTATCCCAGGAAAACAGACTGGGAGACATATTGGAGGAACCTTGACTTAAGCTTACCAGAAATTAAAACCTCAATAAGGAATCCAGTAGAGTTTGAGGAAGCAGCAGAGGCTGTCAACTCTGCCATAGTGAGCTCATACCAGCACAACTGCACAATCACCAAGAAGTGCACAAATAGGAGTGTGCCTTGATGGAACAATAACTTGGAAATGCAAAGAAAACAGGTACGAAGACTGTTTAACCTTGCAAGACATAAAGGAAAATGGGCAAAATACTGTGAGGCCCTTGTCAACTACAACCTGCAATTAGACAAGCAAAGGAGGCATCCTGGAAGGCTTTCTGTGAGGAAATGGAGGGCACGGCAGCGCAAGCCAAACTTCAAAATCCTCACTAGAGTACCAACTAATCCAGGAGGTACGTTGAGGAAGGAGGATGGGCAATATACGAAGATACCACATGAGATGCCGGAACTGCTCCTCAAGACTCACTTTCCTCAATATGCTCTGGCGGGTAACATAGACCAGAATACAATCCCTCAGAGGCAATGGTTCTCAGGCACTGAAAGAGAGGACTGGGAATCGGCCAAGGAGTGTGTCGACTTCAGTACAATCCAATGGGCAGTGGGAACATTCCAACCGTTCAAGTCAACTGGCCCAGACAGAATATTCCCAGCTCTCCGGCAACAGGCAGAAGATAATTTCATAAGAGTCCTATGCGGGTTATTCAGGGTTAGACTAGCAGCAGGAATCATTCCCAATACCTGGAGGGCAGTGAAGGTTGTTTTTATTCCAAAGCCAGGGAGAATTGATCATACCAAGGCCAAGGATACGAGACCAATCAATCTGTCCTCCTTCATTCTTAAAACATTGGAAAAACCGGTTAATGTACACGTTGGGGACAGGAGGCTAACTAGGGCTTCTCTACATTCAAACCAGCATGCATATCAACCAGGTAAATCATGTGAGACAGCTCTCCATCAACTCTTTGGGAGGGTGGAGAAAGCACTTAACTTTCAAAAAATAGCCCTCTGCATCTTCCTGGACATTGGAGGGGCCTTTAATGACACAACCTTCAATTCCATGGTTAGCGCAGCAGAGGAGCATGACCTAAGGACCACTATATGTAGGTGGACTAGGGCCATGCTCAGAGGAAGGATGGTAGAGGCCACCATGATGAATGAGAAGATGGTAATTAACACCACTAGAGGTTGGCCACAAGGAGGAGTTTTGTCCTCTTTATTGTGGAATCTAGTGATGAACAAACTCGTTGAGGAACTAAATTCCAGTCCATTCTTTTACACAGGTCACACCTGAAGTTATTTGTCATAGTAATACTTCACAAATTTATTGACATAGTTAGGAATATGGCACAAGGTACATTGGACATTGTGCAAGGCTGATGCATTAAACAGGGTGTAAGGGTTAATCCGAAGATGACTGTTGTGGTACCATTCACAAAGAAGCATATCAAACACTCAAGCTGGAATCTATAGCTCTTCAATGAAACTCTACCTGTGAAAGGGATAGTGAAATATCTAGAGGTAACCTCAGATGGGAAACTAACATGGACCACTCACATCAAGAGCATCTGCTCCAAGGCAAAAGGTACACTAGTAAGTACTAGAAGGGCTTGTGGCAAAAACTGGGGTCTAAGCCCCAGAGGTATGCACTGGATATACACCATGATGGTTGGACCTAGGATCTCCTACAGGGCCGTAGTGTGGTGGGAGAAGGTAGAACAGCAGGTTGCAGCTAAGGAGCTTGCTAAGGTGCAAAGACTGGCGTGCTTAGCCATAACAGGTGGAATTAGCAGCAGACCAACCACTGGGATGGAAGCCATGCAGGAAATGCCTCCACTACATCTTTGGGTCAAGATAAAGGGAGCAGCTGGTGTATACAGGCTCAAAATGGGTAAAAACCTGATCTCATTGGGACATCCAGAATCACACACTAAAATAGTGAGTGAGGTAAATATAGGAATGGCTGGGGAAATGCCAGCCAACTATATAATAGCTCCCAACCGCTTCAACAAGCCATGCAATATAATAATTGGAAGCAGGGAGCAGTGGCAAAAAAACAGTTTGAAACCACACGGGAGACATGTCTGCATTACTGATGGGTCGAAACCAGATCAAGGTGCTAGGGCTGGAATGTACGGGGTTCAGCCAAGACTGGAGTGCTTCACCTCTCTAGAAAAACTGGCCTCGGTATTCCAAGCTGAAATTACTGCAATCAGGGTGTGTGTGGAGAAGAATATGCGTAGGTGCTACAAGGACCATAGCATCTACAACTATTCAGACAGCCAGGCAGCTCTGAAATCATTGGCAGCTCCTGCAACAAGATCTAAGTTTGTTGCAGAATGTTACAGGGCTCTGGTGGGCTTAGCGGGAAGCAATAGGGTAAACCTAGTGTGGGTCCTTGGCCACTCAGGGATCGGTGGCAATGAACAAGCTGACAGGTTGGCTAGGATGGGGGCAAAGCCTCCATTCATTGGACCGGAACCTGTCCTGGCAATCACCAAGGCTATGATCAAACTAAAACTACGGAACTGGCTTAGAAGACAACACGGAGAATACTGGACCAAGGTCTATAAACAAAAACATGGTAAGGTAATGATGCCAAACCCATGTTTTAAAAGAAGCTCTGTAATCCTGGGCTTGAACAGGAAAGAGATTAAACTCATGGTTGGACTGATTACTGGCCATGGGAATTTCAAAAAACACCTATATATAATGGGTATAATGGAAGAAGACCCTAAATGTAGGATCTGTAATGAGAGTGAAGAAACTGCATCATACCTAATCTACGAATGCACGGCATTGGAGAGCAAGAGAGACAGAATTTTCGTGACAACTAGACCTAAAAAAATTGTCTGGCAAAAAACTGGTAAAGGGAGCAATACTGCACAATAAACTCAGTTTCAGTGTGGGTGGTGGCAGGTTAGACTAAATCTGTTTTAGCTTCCCTGTCAACCTCAAATCAAATCAATTAGTCCTATCTAGTATGAGTCCCAAACACTTGAGCAATATTCTAGAATTGCTTGCACAGGTGAGCTGCAAGTAATTTCCTTTGCAGACACATTGCATTTTACCAGTATTCTGTCAATAAACCAAAGTCTGCCACCTGCTTTATCTATGACTGAAAGTATGGGATCATTTCATTTCATATTCTTGCAAGGCTTTACACCTAGGCATTTGTTTGAGTTGGTCAAGTCCAATAGTGACTCTCTGATATTATAGGCACTGGATCCTATGTGTTTTCGTTTTGTGAAGTGCAATATTTTACATTTCTGAACATTTAGATCTCTGCATAACTTTGAAATCTTATCAAGACTGAATATTATCTGACTGAATATTTGTGGAACCTCTTTCAGATAGTACTTCATTAGAGATAATTGCATCATCTGCAAAAGTCTTAGTTTACTATTAATATTGTCTGCAAGGTCATTAATATACAATATGAACAGCAAGGGTCCCAACACACTTCCCTGGGGCACACATTAAGTTAGTTCTACATCTGACGATGACTGTACATCCAAGAGAACATGCTGTGTCCTTCCAACCAAAACGTCTTCACTCCAGTGACAAATTTCACTTGATTCCTCATTTGATCGTACTTTTGACAACTAGCGTACCATAGGTTTGGACCGAGTCAAATGCTTTTCGGAGATACAGCACCTACCTGATTACATTGATCCAAAGTTTTCAGTATGTCATGTGAGAAAAGCGCAAATGGGTCTCAGTTAATCAATACTATCGAAATCTATGCTTGTTGGCATTGAGAACGTCATTCTGTTATTTATTTTTATTTTTTGAGTGTCTTATTAATAATACCATCACTGTCAGCTCCATTTTTAAGTTTTACGGTTGCTTAGACATGTTACAAATGCTAATACTGTATTCATCAGTGACTTCTGCTGGAAGTAGGCCTAACTATCTGGCACCTTGCTGTGCATATGCCAGAATCACTGCCATGTTATCCATGCAATTGATGCAACCCGGAAATACATTGCACGTTATACGAAGTTAAAATAATCTTGTAATTAAAAGCTAAAGCTATAAATTAATCTAATGTGATCGGGAAGTTCGTTTTAATCGCTTTTATTTTAAATGTTTTGTTACTTTTGGGGGTTGTTCCGTGAAATAAAATTTTGTTACTTAAAAAATTAAAAACAAAATAAAAGCTCACATGACCACGAACAAGTACCGGTAAAATAGTTACGCATTGCAACACAGCATTGTTGACAGCTGCCTCTAATTCGTTTCACCCTAGTCGTTGACGGGAAAATACATAAGTTTCGTTCTAATGCTTCATACAGAGAGATTCAACAAATTGTCATTTAACATTCTTTACACGTAGATCGAGCACCGCTAAATTACCACGCAGGCCACTGAATTCCATAACACACGTGCACATTAAAACCTAATAATGAAAGAAAAACCAACAATACTATCATCAACGCACATTTTTGTAAACGGCACGATACCCCTCGATTCGGGACAACAAGTTTCTTGCAAGATAAGAGACAATAAACAAATAACAGCAGACACGTAAATAGAAGGAATGCAGCATTGTTGCATGCGAAAGATAATACATAACACGTCAAAGTTCCCAATAACGCTGCAGAAGAGGAAACCATTCTGGATGTGTTTTAAAAATACAAATATTTTTCTTGAAATTCAGAATCGTCGAGAGTCATCACTTAGATATGCCGCTACAATTATTTTAACGGTTCCGTTCATTGGATGCTCCAGATGGTGTCATTTCTGGTTAAATGTTATCAATTTTCTGCGAGAAATTGTACAACTACTCGGAAGGGCCTTAGTTGAAATCTGCTTGTCAGTTTTTAATTTCCATATGGCTTCCCTAAAACATCACAGAATAAAAGGAGCCCATTTATTCTCTAAAACCCAAGAGTAATTCCTATCCACTTCCATTATCAAACTGTGCTATATCTCCATCTCTTATGACATCGTCGGCGACAATTTTGTATACAAACAAGAACACAGCTTTTCCCGGCCCTGAAGCAAAAAAGGAAAACCAGCACATTGGCAGAAACAGGACACTGACCACGCGTCGTTCACAAGCAAATCGTAATTTTGTCGAGTGAAAAACACAACTAAACATTAGGTACCATATCCATTATAATGTTACGAAAAAGAAAATTGTTTTAACTGCTGGCACTTGCAGCATACTGCAAGTTAGCCGATTTCAGAAACAGGTAACAGATGAAAAAAAGCCCTGTTCTAACAGCCACCACAGAGAGGGAGGAACCATGCGGATGTCAAGCTTCACCTGCTCTCTCACAGGTGGCAACATATACTGCGCTATAAGCTGAAGGATAAGTTATGAACGGAGGTAAAAATCTCTTAAACTTAGGTCGTAAACGAAACTGAAATCATCATACATATTGACATGCTTAATAAAGATGTTGACTGCAGTCGTTAAGTGCAGTTATCGCAAGGAAAAGAAACAGTACGAAATACAGTGAAGTACAACAATATAGCACATCAGTTACCTCGCACAGTATAGTCATCTATCCTCTGTTCATCATAGGAATAAACCTGATGTAAACATGACACCATGCATTCTTTCGCGTTTGCTTAAATCTCATTGGATTTCGTTTCACGGCGAGCGGAAGCCAAGCAGTGTCCTGTACAGTCAAGAACGACCATAAAGATGCGTTTTTTGTTGTGTTACACGCACATAGACTCAGCGATAATGCAAGACATCAGCTTTACCGGCGCAATTAACTTGGACAGCACTGGTCAGCCAGCTGGTCCAACTAACCTGCAATGATGTGAGCAGTTCAGTCGCAAAATGAGACAAGCAGAAAATAAAACAGCTTGGAGTGTCATCTAATTTTTAAAGAGAATGAAATAATATTCGGCAAAACTCTAGCACTACCGCACACTTCTTAGATGACCAGACGGAAAGCATAAAATGCTCTCGTTCTCATCTGGCACAGTATTCTAATTACTAATAAGAGTGATGAAAATTCGTAACTCAAACACACGGTAATTTTTCTGAGCGAGCTATGTGTGGTGCAAACGCATACTACTGTACATGGATTTCACTGTATTGTTGAATATTGAAGACACAGAAGGTATTAATTACAGTCAGTCGTCTGGTACTCTTTGCCAGAGTCTGAGAAATACATTTCAGTTCTGGAACTTTCATCTGCTACATTGATAACGAGTCGAG
Source organism: Schistocerca serialis cubense (assembly GCF_023864345.2). Taxonomy (NCBI): domain Eukaryota; kingdom Metazoa; phylum Arthropoda; class Insecta; order Orthoptera; family Acrididae; genus Schistocerca; species Schistocerca serialis. Next base: position 929,228,658 of record NC_064638.1, read on the forward strand.
CACCAATGGAATCCAAGAAGCCACGGGTGGCGCGTTTTCTCCTCTTCTTTTATGATTGCCGTTTTGAAATCCATGTGAACAAGCTGCGTGCGTTAGTTCCATTACGCCTGGCGGCTTAACAGTCTTGTTATTTCGTGCGAAGACTCCCTTAACTTGGCTCCAGATCAGTTCTGCTGGGTTCATATTGTTATGTTACAGCGGCAAATATAAAAATGCGGCATTTGTGCAGTGTGCTCGATGCTGTGAAAATGATTGTTTTTCATGTTTCTACGACACTTAATCACTCTAGTCCATGTGAAACTACATCTGTGGTAAAAAGCAATAGACATAGTCCAAACAAAGAACATTTGGTTTTACATATTCGTCCTAAAAATTAAACTTTATGTTTTCTTAATTTAAGCACCTGTATTAACAATCTTTCATAAAATATCGATAATTAAGAATCTATATTTGAAATGGAAACAGGAATTTCGCATGCAATATGTAATTAGAAACTAGAAGACGTGCATTATTCACAAAAAATGATGGTGAGTCTTACAATTAGGAGATGTAGGTATTTCAGATTGAACGAAAAAAAGATAAATAAGGCGAGGCTTGAACCAGCAATCCAAGAACTGCAACAGATTATCAGTCTTCTACACCACCGATTCCATAATACATTCGATATGTATTTATCACCCCCATGAACCATGAACCTTGCCATTGTTGTGGAGGCTTGCGTGTCTCAGCGATACAGATAGCTGTACCGTAGGTGCAACCACAACGGAGAGGTATCTGTTGAGAGGCCAGACAAATGTGTGGTTCCTGAAGAGGGGCAGCAGCCTTTTCAGTAGTTGCAGGGGCAACAGTCTGGATGATTGACTGATCTGGCCTTGTAACACTAACCAAAACGGCCTTGCTGCGCTGGTACTGCAAATGACGGAAAGCAAGGGGAAACTAAAGCTGTAATTTATCTCGAGGGCATTCAGCTTTATGTATGGTTAAATGATGATGGTGTCCTCTTGGGTAAAATATTCTGGAGGTAAAATAGTCCCCCATTCGGATTTCTTGGCGTGGACAACTCAGGAGGACGTTGTTATCAGGAGAAAGAAAACTGGCATTATACAGATTGGAGTGTGGAATGTCAGATCCCTTAATCAGGCAGGCAGGTTAGAATATTTAAAAAGGGAAATGGGTAGGTTAAAGTTAGATATAGTGGGAATTAGTAAGTTCGGTGGCGGGAGGAACAAGACTTTTAGTCAGGTGAATACAGTGTTATAAATACAAAATCAAATAGGAGTAATGCAGGAGTAGGTTTAATAATGAATAAAAAAAATAGGAGTGCAGGTAAGCTACTGCAAACAGCATAGTGAACTAATTATTGTGGCCAAGATAGACACTATGCCTACGCCTACTACAGTAGTACAAGTTTATATGCCAACTAGCTCTGCAGATGATGAAGAAATTGATTAAATGTATGATGAGATAAAAGAAATTATTCAGATAGTGAAGGGAGACGAAAATTTAATACTCATGGGTGACTGGAATTCAACAGTAGGAAAAGGAAGAGAAGGAAACGTAGTAGGTGAATATGGATTGGGGGTAAGAAATAAAAGAGGAAGCCACCTGGTAGAATTTTGCAAGGGCATAACTTAATCATAGCTAACACTTGGTTCAAGAATCATGAAAGAAGGTTGTATACGTGGAAGAAGCCTGGAGATACTAGAAGGTATCAGATAGATTATATAATGGTAAGACAGAGATTTAAGAACCAGGTTTTAAATTGTAAGACATTTCCAGGGGCAGATTTGGAATCTGACCACAATCTATTGGTTATGCACTGCAGATTAAAACTGAAGAAACTGCAAAAAGGTGAGAATTTAAGGAGATGGGATCTGGATAAACTGACTAAACCAGAGGTTGTACAGAGTTTCAGGGAGAGCATAAGGGAACAACTGACAGGAATGGGGGAAAGAAATACAGTAGAAGAAGAGTGGGTAGCTTTGAGGGATGAAGTAGTGAAGGCAGCAGAGGATCAAGTAGGTAAAAAGACGAGGGCTAGTAGAAATCCTTGAGTAACAGAAGATATATTGAATTTAATTGATGAAAGGAGAAAATATAAAAATGCAGTAAATGTAGCAGGCAAAGAGGAATACAAACGTCTCAAAAATGAGATTTACAGGAAGTGCAAAATGGCTAGGCAGGGATGGCTAGAGGACAAATGTAAGGATGCAGAGACTTATCTCACTAAGGGTAAGATAGATACTGCCTACAGGAAAATTAAAGAGACCTTTGGAGATAAGAGAACCACTTGCATGAACATCAAGAGCTCAGATGGAAACCCAGTTCTAAGCAAAGAAGGGAAAGCAGAAAGGTGGAAGGAGTATATACAGCATCTATACAAGGGCGGTGTACTTAAGGACAGTATTATGGAAATGGAAGAGGATGTAGATGAAGATGAAATGGGAGATATGATACTGCATGAAGAGTTTGACACAACACTGAAAGACCTAAGTCGAAACAAGGCCCCGGGAGTAGACAACATTCCATTAGAGCTACTCACAGCCTTAGGAGAGCCAGTCCTGACAAAACTCTACCATCTGGTTAGCAAGATGTATGAGATAGGCGAAATACCCTGAGACTTCAAGAAGAATATAATTCCAATCCCAAAGAAAGCAGGTGTTGACAGATGTGAAAATTACTGAACTATCAGTTTAATAAGTCACAGCTGCAAAATACTAACACAAATTCTTTACAGAAGAATGGAAAAACTGGTAGAAGCCGTCCTCGGGGAAGATCAATTTGGATTGCACAGAAATATTGGAACACATGAGGCAATACTGACCCTACAACTTATCTTAGAAGATAGAATAAGGAAAGGTAAACCTACGTTTCTAGCATTTGTAGACTTAGAGAAAGCTTTTGACAATGTTGACTGGAATACTCTCTTTCAAATTCTGAAGGTGGCAGGGGTAAAATACAGGGAGTGAAAGGCTATTTATAATTTGTACAGAAACCAGATGGCGGTTATAAGGTTCGAGGGTCATGAAAGGAAACAATGGTTGGGAAGGGAGTGAGCAGGGTTGTAGCCTCTCCCTGATGTTATTCAATCCATATATTGAGCAAGCAGTAAAGGAAATGAAAGAAAAATTCAGAGTAGGTATTAAAATCCATGGAGAAGAAATAAAAACTTTGAGGTTCACTGATGACATTTTAATTCTGTCACAGACAGCAAAGGACTTGGAAGAGCAGTTGAATGGAATGGACAGTGTGTTGAAAGGAGGATATAAGATGAACATCAACAAAAGAAAAATGAGGATAATGGAATGTAGCCAAATTAAGTCTGGTGATGCTGAGGGAATTGGATTAGGAAATGAGATACTTAAAGTAGTAAAGGAGTTTTGCTATTTGGGGAGCAAAATAACTGATGATGGTCAAAGTAAAGAGGATATAATATGTAGACTGGCAATGGCAAGGAAAGCGTTTCTGAAGAAGAGAAATTTGTTAACATCGAGTATAGATTTGTCAGGAAGTAGTTTCTGAAAATATTTGCATGGAGTGTAGCCATGTATGTAAGGGAAACATGGATGATAAATAGTTTGAACAAGAAGAGAATAGAAGCTTTCGAAATGTGGTGCTACAGAAGGATGCTGAAGATTAGATGGGTACATCACATAACTAATGAGGAGGTATTGAATAGAATTGGGGCAGAAGAGGAGTTTGTGGCACAACTTGAGTAGAAGAAGGGATCGGTTGGTAGGACATGTTCTGAGGCATCAAGGGATCACCAATTTAGTATTGGAGGGCAGTGTGGAGGGTAAAAATCGTAGAGGGAGACCAAGAGATGAATACATTAAGCAGATTCAGAAAGATGTAGGTTGCAGTAGGTACTGAGAGATGAAAAAGCTTGCACAGGATAGAGTAGCATAGAGAGCTACATCAAAACAGTCTCAGGACTGAAGACCACAACAACAACATGTATTTGTATCTCAACTGTATCAAATACAGTCTCTCAGCAAACTTCAAAGTAGTTTTTTTTCTGCAAATTTATGAAAAACATTAAGACCAACCTATTTCTCACCACTTTTAACTGTGTTCCACCCGCGAGTTTCACTATGGAGCAGGAAATAGCCTCAGTCATATTCATTCTGTGTATTAACAGCATGACGATCAGAGCTCAACAGTACAGAAACTGTGACAGTACACAACTTTTCAAATAAAACCTACATAGCTAAAGCATGATTAAGGAAAACATTGTGGTCATTAATATGTTAGCATATGTAAGTATGACCTACTTCCAAGAGCGTAACAACACCAGTGTATGTGTGCTACATCTTCTGACCGATCATCGCATTTGTGTTTGTTTCCATCTGGTTTATTCATATGATAACGTGTGCTACAATCAAAAACAAATGACTATCGGCCAAAGCCTCCCGACTGTTTCGGACCTGTAGGGAATAGGGAACAGTGTTGTCAGATCTACTGTTTCTGCAGGAGATTTCCTGCTTTTTAATAATAATAATAATAATAATAATAATAATAATAATAAAACTCTACTGCTAAAAATCAAATAAAAGGGCAAATCTCCTTTTTTATCACATTTGTGACTGTTTCTTTAAAGTAATGGCTAAGTGTTTCTTTATTGAGACATTAAATAAGTTTTGGACATTCCTTCTGTGAGTTCCTCACGCCAGAAAGTTTTTTGTTGTTAGTTTCATGCCCTGAGCCAAGTTGCTCTAAGTTTATTCTTCAAATATATGTTACTTAAAACCTCTGTTTGTTTATAATTTGTGCCTGGACAGCAGTAAGCCACCCTATGCCAGACTTCAGGATTCATACAGTATAATGAAACGACACATAACAGTCTATGATGAAAATAAAATGTCTGTCATTTATTTCCAAGTAATATTGCTAAAATAAGTCTGCAGTAGTCCCTTTGTTATTTATTCGAAGAAAGTAAAGCTGTTCAAATGGGTAGGGTACCAAGGAGAGTAACAGGCTGTGATAACAATCTCGTCGCATCTGGAGTCATGTTACAAATTGAGTGTCAGATTACACGCATGGGTTCCCTGCCCCCCCCCCCCCCCCTCCAATCTCTCTCTCTCTCTCTCTCTCTCTCTCTCTCTCTCTCTCTCTCCTCCTAGGAATCCCTGGGGATAGATCAAGGTCACCCAGGGGAATCACAAGCCCCTCCCCCTCCCCTCTCATCCTCTCTGGACAATTGAGCATCATGCACCTTCTCCACACCATCAACTTTTATAACTGTGATATCTGTGTGGGAGGGGTTACTTTGGAGCTGGACAGCATAAGCAGAGGATCTGTCAGCTCATTAATAACAATATTACATGACACCAGCATAGACCACACCCATACAGATATGTGACAACTCTCATTTTTAAGTTTTTTTTAGTTTTTCCTATTTTATGTATTTTTCTACAATGTTCTTATTGTTTAACTGGAGACACTTGGCAGCATAGGGATAAGTTGTTGGATATTTGTTTGAAAGTGTTACGTCACTCTACACCTATTTGTTAGCAACAATTTAGTATTATGTGGCACCAGCAGAGACCTCATCAAGACAGGTATGTAAGGGCACTCAGCTTCACGTATTTTTCGTATTTTCCTCAGTTTTATGTATTTTTCACCCAGTTTTGTATTTTTACCTGGCTTTCCACAATATTACTTGTTTTGTCCAATTACACAAGGCTGTTCCTGACGTCATGGTGCTCTCAGGCAATGACAATGTAGAATGAGATGTCACTGATACTCAGGCACACAACCCCAACTCCATCTTTCATAACTTACACTCGGGATCTGCGTACCATAAGGATAGACCCAAGACTTAATGCTGCCATTTTCACTATTCGAACGGTATCTGAAGTGAGTGATCGTTCGACACGAAAATTAGTCTACTTTGCTTATTTTCATTCGCTTATGTCATATGGTATTATATTTTGGGGTAACTCTTCCCATTCTGAAAGGATATTTTTGGCTTAGGAATGGGTGGTTCAGGCAATAAGTGGTGTAATTTCACGAACCTCTTGTCAACCTCTGTTCACAAGTCTAGGTATTTTGACATTGGCCTCTCAATATATATATTCCTTACTGTCATTTCTTGTTAACAATGTTAGATTATTCCCCAGAATAAGCAGCTTTCACTCAGTCTCCATTAATACTCGGCAGAAATCCCGCCTGCATTTGGATCGGACTTCCTTAACTCTTGTGCAGAAAAGTGTTGCAGTATACTGTTGCATCCATTTTCAGTAAGCTACCACTCGAATTAAAAAATCTTAGCAGTTATCCACGCGCTTTCAAATCGGAAGTGAAGAAAGTCCTCATGGGTCACTCCTTCTATTCTGTCGAGGAGTTTCTTGAAAAATTAAGCTGATTCTTGTTATATTGTTGATTGTGTTTACTTAAACTTATGAACTGACTTTTTTTGGGTTCATAAACATTTTATTTTTTTCTGTTATTACTTTTATGTTGTAATTTCATGTACTGACACGTTCCATGACCTTGGTGATATGCTCCTCAATTTGGTCCTGTGGAACTTGACGTGTAAATGAATAAATAAAAGGTATGTTTGTTTGTAACAGTTTAATACTTTGAGGCACTGCAGAGGCCTCACCCAAACAGATGTGTAATTACTCTCAGTTTTACGTATTTTGCCTGTATTTTCCACAATTTTGATGATTGTGCCCTATTAGGTGAGTTATGGATGTCAACGTCGCACTGTGTCATGTCTCGATGTCATGTCGTAACGTCACGAGATCTCATCATGACATCACATCACATTGTGTCGACGTCATGATTTTGTCAGAAATGGTCCTGATTTATGTTTCATTGCTATGCCAGCAGTCCATTAATAGTAGAATGGGCGATCTGCCCCTGAATTGCTTCAGAGAGCCAGGTCCTTCTAAGGAGTGAGTGATCAGAGACTTGGAAGAAAGGATGTTAACTTCTCTGATCCGAAATGTCTCTCTGGTTACATTAGTAGTGAGCAGAACGAAGATTTTGTGGCAGGCTGCTGCAACAGTGCTCCACATCACATGTCGAAGGAAATGTTTCCGAAGTTGCAAGAAAATGCTCTATAGACCATGAGCATGTACGGATTTCCATATCTCGGAAATGTGTGCAGTTTTTCTCAGCATGAGAAGTACAAAACATAAGAAAGACAAGTTCTTCAGAACACCGCATTAATGCAGGAAATACTTTGCACTTTATACAGGGTGTAAACAATGACTGTTTATAATGTAACACAGTGGTGTAGAAGAAGTTGAGAAGCAACAATTTGACATGGGACACCTGTGGTCTATCAAGTCAAGAAATGACTTCAAATTGGCATAAAGAAATTACCTAATGTGCAGCACATTCAGGTCACACAGAATTTCCAGCATTCTTTCACTGTGCTTGCACAAACTATTAGTCCTAAAGAAAAATTGAATAGGACCTTTAATATGGGAAATTTAATGTAGTTTAATTTTGAACTGGGATACTTTTTCTCTATAGGCCACATTTTTCATGTTATTCAAGTTACAAAAATTACTTTCAAACAAATGATTTAAATCTCAAACCTACTAGGAACTTAACATAAACTGATTACTTTTCTTTCTATGATCTGTCAAAATAGGACTAAATCAGATAAAAAGGCCTTCCTTTTAGTTATTTACATGACTGGATGATGACTAGTGAGTGATGGAAAACAGCTTTTTCATTCCAGTGAGGGACCAGTTCTAATCTGATCTCTGAAAAGAAAAGTTCTGTGCATCTCTAATTACTAGTGTATGGCATCATAGTGTTAGAAACACACATGTTGGCAGAAATTGTGACATCATAGAGAATTCTGTAAGCCCTACTATGAAATATGTCTGCTTGTGTCTGTATGTGTGGATGGATATGTGCGTGTGTACGAGTGTATACCTGTCCTTTTTTCCCCCTAAGGTAAGTCTTTCCGCTCCCGGGATTGGAATGACTCCTTACCCTCTCCCTTAAAACCCACTTCCTTTCGTCTTCCCCTCTCCTTCCCTCTTTCCTGATGAGGCAACAGTTTGTTGCGAAAGCTTGAATTTTGTGTGTATGTTTGTGTTTGTTTGTGTGTCTATCGACCTGCCAGCGCTTTTGTTCGGTAAGTCACCTCATCTTTGTTTTTTATATATATATATATATATATATATATATATATATATATATATATATATATATATATATATGTGTGTGTGTGTGTGTGTGTGTGTGTGTGTGTGTGTGTGTGTGTGTGTGTGTGTGTGTGTGTGCTGTTTAACTAAATGAATTTCAAATGATTTTGTATTCGATGTATTATATTCCAGGCTAAAATGTATAAAAAGAAATTAATTTGTTACAGTTGATATGTGCAGCTAAAATTACTCTTCTTTTAGAAATATTTGAAACTACAAAATATTGGAATATTGTGAGTACTGCAGAATGTAAGTAAGAGTAAGCATGCCTCTGATAGAAACACATGCGTTTTTTAGTTTTGTCAATAACAATGTAATTGTTGTTATGAAAATGGAGATTGTGAGGATACAATAAAAGAAAGTCATGGCAACAGAAAGTATTTTATCAATTATTTAGATCAGCTGGGACCCACAAAACCAAATTTCAGCCTCAAGAACGTACCTCTAGATGTGAGAACTGCAGCCAACAACAAGAGAAAATGAGGATTAGTAAAAAGTTTTACTTTTGTATATCTTACGCTTCTTGAAGCTTTTGAAACTTTTGCAGAGACAGAGAAATTTAATGGTGATATGTGGGAGGGCAATATTACAGACTCTATCTCTCACATATCATTAGAGCTCCAACAGAACCCCATATATGACAGCGTTATCAATGACAAATCACTTTCCAGGCTATATCAGAACCTAATACTTCTGGGAGGAATGCTTGCAGAGTCTACCTGCACAGATAGATTTTATAAAGTTGATTGTACTAGGGAAAAATGCTCCGAGACAAATAAGTAACTTGGATGATGTTTGCCATAAGGATGGGAACCATTAAAAAAAAAGCATCCTGGCAACTTATGTATTGTTACATTATGATTTATGAATCACAAGATAGACTCGCACACTGTTTGCTACAGAGAAGAAAAAAGAGCTATGGTCAACCCATGTGGCCAATACCAATAATGTAATGCTGGGCTTTTTACTCATACTATCAATCAACACACTTAAAAACACTATTGTGTGTGTGTGTGTGTGTGTGTGTGTGTATGTGTGTGTGTGTGTGTGTGTGTGTGTGTGAGTGAGTGAGTGAGTGAGTGAGCGAGTCAGAGGGGAGGGGGTGAAGAGAGGAGATGAAGTGATGCTCTGTCATCCAGCAGAGTACTTTTGAACTCCACCATTGCTTCAGCTACCAGTATAGCTGTTTCATCTATTTCCATGTTAAAACTATAAGCATACAGCATGTTTTATAAATCATTTTAGGTTCTGATTGTCCTTTTTTAAATAGAGTATCGAGGTAGTAGATCCTACCATTATTGAATACTCCATTAAAAGTACAGTCTCCCATGTCATGTACACATCCAGCTAAAAATATACGTATTTTAATTTTAGGAGTCATGACGAGAAAAGATGTCACATCCAGTTCACCTTAGGAGTAGATACTCAGCAATTTTAACAGGTCTGCACAACAATGTCTTCTGTATGTATCAGGGAGCATAATTTATTCTATATCACAACCAACCAGACCCTCTGGAGATGCATAGTTGTTCTTTGCTTTGTCAGATTTACTCTCACGAGAACTTTCTGTACTGATTTGCTTACGACGAATAGACAGTCATCTGAATGTGCAGCATGGAATACCACCAAGATATACAATAATACTACTATCAGGACCTTGTTTTGTAAATGTTCATTAGCCCAGTTTGGTGCGGGTGGATGTGCTTCCACCCAGTCATATATACATTTTTTCCATATGTAAGTGTACAAGTATAAATGTGCTCTTATTGCTGTATGGATAAATATATAAAAAAGTGAAAAATGTCAAAAATTCTGTGAAAAATGCTATATAGTGACACAGGATATCTGCATTTATTGTAGATTGAGGTCAGAATGTGATGTAAACTCTGGATCAAAGTGTCTGGGCCGATCTTTTGGATGGTTTCCTAGAAAGCTATGAGGATGACTGTTCTATTAGAATCATTGCACAATGTGGTTCCTAATTGACTGAGATATGTGCTAAAGGTTGAGAGAGAGAGCTTGTCATAGACGTATAGGAAAAAAGTATATGGATTTTGGTGCTATTTATACAGAGGAAGTGATAGACATGATATCATGGATGTACTTAGAAGAAATTTAAATCATTATACAGGTGTGGTAAATATTTGAGAGAAGCTGTAATGAGTACATGTAGGAAGAGTAGTGATACCATTTATACCGATTATGTAACACCAAACCATGACTTCTGCATGGAGGGAGACTGCCAGCAAAACAGCAATGTGATTGTGTACAACAATAAGACAGTTGGAATAGCCTGTTTAACATGGATAACTTTCTGCTGTAGAGTGAAGGTATAATAATAAATTTATGTGTCAAATCACAAGCCTAGATATGAACAGAGTCATTGGTAGCAACCTTATAGATTTTATAAAGTGTCCAGACATGTGACTGTGAGGATCTTTTACATCCTCCTTGGGTAAGAACATTGTATTAAGCTTATTAACTATGTTCTGTCTGCATACATTTTATGGAGATTCTTAACACTGACTCCGACAAAGACAGGGACATATTACACAGAAATACTATATTACAGCAGTATAAACATATTTCTCTCAGTCAAGAACACTGTTCTCCGCAATACCATCAGATAAGGATAGGGCTGAATTAGGACTGATAACCACAAACAGTCTAACCCTAAAGTCATAAGTAAAAGAGTAAATATATTGCTCAGACATAAGCCATTCTCCATTAAAGAAATTAAGCCTTTAAATGCAGTTGACGTATTGCGTGTGCAAAAAAGGAGAGTGAAAATGGAAGAGATTGAGGTGAAGAATGGAGAACAGAAGAATTGCCAATGACACCCAGGAAGGTGTGGAGGATTTTAGCAATAGTCCTATGGTGGAGATATGACGCAGAATAAAAATCACTGAATGCTCTCACCTAGAATAACTGCAGGAAGGGACAGAGCTAATTGTTAAAGTCATAAAACATATTTTTACAGGAATCTGTGTGGTATGTCCCGGCTATTGTTGTAACTAAATCATCAGGGATACAGTAATCGTATACCACTTACCAGTCCGTACCTCATCACTACTGGGTGTGGTAGGTCATGCCCATCACTACTGAATCACCCATTGCCAACAACAGCACTACCTGCCATTGTGCGAGCACCTCCTGTTAGAGTCCACAGATTGTAAAAATATTTGAAAAATTATTGCTTATAAAACCAAGTTTCTTTTTCAATACACTGCTGGATATCCCTCATAAGTAAATTAGTGTGCTGAAGAAACAAAGTATTTCCCCACTCTCAATGTGGAAGAGATTGGATGAGTGTCCGTTCATCAGACACGTTACAGCCAGGGGTCTGGTACACTCTACTGAATCACGACTGTGAGACATGGTTGTTATTTACAATTTTTAAAACTATCAAAAGCATCATCTTTCACAGAGGTTTTTCCTAGTGTGTTAAGAATATGAGAAAATCTTGTGAGAGAAGTTCTGATAATGCAGAGGGAGGCCTAACTGGTGGTGGTATAGATTTCTATAGGAGGAAAAGTATTGAGTAGAGACATATTAAGTGGCTGAAAGTGTAGTGACCCTATATGACAAAAAGTGCTTCCATCTTTACCCAGATGTTGTTTTCTGCCATCATTATGAATAATCATCATCCTGTGTTTACCACATGCACACAAAAGATGAAATGAGAGGGAAGTGGCAAATATTAAGAGAGGCTAATATGAGATCCTAAATGCATCATTCCAGCTGGCTATGGTAGATATGGATGTTGTGTGAAGAGTCTCATATGTGCCTGACAATCAGGTCAAACAATCAGTTATGGAACTGTACCCCTATACTTTTAATTATTTAATGTGCGAAATATGCATTCCGGATTGACCTCTACAATAACAATGAAGTGTCAGATATACAAAATTACTGAGGTAGATTGACATGGGGAAAACCCAATGCCATCTGGAGAATTAATGTAGATATAACTGTGTGGAAGCATGTCCACCTCCAGCAAACTGGTCTGATAAAGGGTTACAAAATGTGGTCCTGACAATACATTATGGTCTATATCTTGGTAGTATTCCTTGTTGCTCATCCAGATGACTGGCTATTTGTTGTAATCAGAAAGTTCTAGTGAGAGTAAATCTGAGAATGCAAAGAGCAACTATGCACCTCTAGAGGGTCTGGCTGGTTGTGATATAGAAAAATTATGCCTTCCTGATATGTATAGGAGACATTGTTTGTCAAGATTACCTATTAAAATTACTGTGTATGTATCTCTAAGATCATTCTGGAACTTGTCCACTGAGGATGAATTGGTTGCGATGTCTTTTCTGATTATGACTTCTAAAATTAGAATACATAAGTGTTACATTTTTAGCCAGGTATGTACATGATGTGGCTTCAGCTTCCAGAGGCTGCCGACTCAAATATATGTATGAGGGAGAAATTCGGGTAAGTTACACCAAACAATACTCCCATTTTGTAATAGTTCATTTATTCACCTCTTTACACACGCAAGGCTTGCAAAGAACTGCCATGGCGGCACTGAACAAAGATAATGTTTAGCTTAGTTCAAAGACGATACTCAGATCGATTCTGGTGTCGACCTCATCGGCGCCATATAGCCCCCACCCCCCCGCAGTACAGAGTACTCTTGAGAGGCCGGGGGAGGGGGGGGTGACTATGGTGTCGGCAAGGGTGGCCCGCTGAAGTCAGACCACGGACAGCTTGACAGCGTCGTCAGGGAGCTGTGTCGGTAAATGACATGAAGAAAGGTTCGGCCACCGAACCTGGAAGTCGTTGAAGTGCACCGAGCGTCGTACTGGGCATGCTGGTCATGCGGTGACAGGGTGGCTGGTGGGTTGTGGGTGGAATGGAGTGATGATGATGAACGGAGCGATGAACACACGAAGCATGTCCAGGTCAACGTCGGGCGAGAGGGGAACACATTTCACCAGGTGACAGAGAATGGCGGAAGTTGTGTCATGAGCACCGGATGAAGGGAACCACACGATGAACAGTGTGTCATTGCGTAGTATTATAGAGATGTCATGGATTATGTCCGGGGGGACAGGCATGAACACCTCGAGCGAGGGCACGTTCAAGATGGGGGCCATGAGAAACCTCGACAGGGCGAGGCAAGCGACGGGGGGAGAGGTCAAAGGGACCGGAGAAGGGCCCGGCAGTGAGGGCGTGATCGTATGCTGAGGAGGTTGACCTGTGAACAAAGCAGTTCCAGCCACGTGGCAGGAATCCACATGGTAATGCACGGATTGCGGTGTGGCAAATCGTTGTCCTGGCGGCGGTAGGTTCTCCAACAAAGCATTTGAAGAAATCGGCATTGGTCCTGCACAGAACAGAGATCTGTAAGAGGTAACTGCACCGTCGATGAGGGAGTGCACATGTGGAGGGAACAAAGGCATCAGATAGCCGGAGTCATACACACTCCTAACCTCACTTATTGTTGCAGGCTCGAAAACGTCCAGCGAAATTGGCGTAATTGTCAAGTGAGAGGCATCGTGTACATCACATGCAACACGATGCATGTCGAACACAAAATCCAGCATTAGGCGTTAGGCCGAAGTCACTGTTCGAATGCGCAGAGGCCACGGACACAGTAAAATGGTGAAAACGGAAGATATTACAACTCGGGGTCACCAGTGAGGGAGAAGTTCGGGTCGTTTACACCAAACAATACTCACATTTTGTAATAGTTCATTTATTCACCTTTTTACACAAGCAAGGCTTACAAAGTCCTGCCATGGTGGCACTGAACAAAGATAATGTTTAGCTTAGTTCAAAGATGATACTCAGATCGATTATTTTTGACAAAGGCCTTGTCGGGCAAAAGCTTATATTGTGGCAGTCTTTTTGCTGTGCCTAGCTATGACTCAGAATCTCTGTTACATGGTGAGTGGCAACTGTCATTTTCATAATATTGTCATGGCACCATGTGCCACTCACAAAACCAGAGCTATAGAGAAGATACTGTCTATTTTCCCTTACATTACATTGACTCAATGTTGGATTGCAATAGTGTTTTCAAGCTTATTGATTGATCCTACAAATAACAAGCCCAGCATTATATTATTGGTTTTTCCAGCAACCTTATAAACCATGTGGGCTGTTTATAGCTCCTTTTTTCCTTCTTCATAGGAAACAGTGTGTGAGTCTGCCTTGTGATACACAAATCTTACATATGTTGTCAGAATGTATTTTTTCACCTACATCTACACAGATACTTCACAAGCCACCATACAGTGTGTGGTGGAGGGTGCCCTGTAACACTACTAGTCACTTCCTTTCCTTTCAATTTGCAAATAGAGTGAGTGAAAACTGATTGTCTCTATACCTCCATATGAGCCCTAATTTCTCACATCTTTTCTTTGTGGTTTTTATGCACAGTGTATGTGGGCAGCAGTAGAATCATTTGGCAGTCAGCTTCAAATGCTGATTCTCTAAATTTCCTCAATAGTGTTTCTCAAAGAAACATTGCCTTCCCTCCAGGGATTCCCATTTGAGCTCCCAAAGCATCTCCGTAACACCTACATGTTGTTCAAACCTACCGATAACAAATCTGGCAGCCCGCCTCTGAACTGTTTCCAAGCCTTCCTTCAATCCAACCTAGTATGGATCCCAACACTTGAGTAGTACTCAAGGTTAGATTCCACCAGCATCCTATATGTGGCCTCCTTTACAGGTGAACCACTCTTTCCTAAAATTCTCACAATAAACCATAGTTGACCAATCACCTTCCCTACCACAGTTCTCATCATATCACTTTGCAACGTTACACCCAGATATTTCAACAACTTGACTGTGTCAAGCAGGACGCTAGTAATACTGTATCCAAACATTACAGGTTTGTTCTTCCTACTGATCTGCATTAATTTACATTTTTCCACATTTAGAGCTAGATACCATTCATCACACTGTCTGTAAATTTTGTTTAAGTCATCTTGTATCTTCCTACAGTCACTTAACTTTGACACCTTATTGTACACCATAACATCATCAGCAAACAACTATAGATTGCTGCCCACCAGGTCTGCCAAATCATTTACATATATAGAGAACAACAGCAGTACTATCACACTTCCCTGGGGCACTCCTGATGATACCCTTGTCTCTGATGAACACTCACCGTCAAGGACAGCATACTGGGATCTACTACTCAAGAAGTCTTTGAGCCACTCACATATCTGTAAACTTATTCCATATGCTCATGCCTTCATTAATGGTCTGCAATGGGGCACCATGTCAAATGCTTTACAGAAATCTAGGAATATGGAGTCTGCCTGTTGCCCTTCATCCATAGTTATCATTATATCATGTGAGAAAAGGGCAAGCTGAGCATCATGGGCATAAGCTTCTCAGTCTAAAGAACATTTGTTATATGCAGACTGAAAATATGTTCAGGGATTCTGCAGCAAACTGTAGTCAGGAATATTGATCTGTAATTTTGTGGGTCTGTTCTTGTATCATTTTTATATGCTGGAGTCACCTGTGCTTTTTTTTAGTCTCTTGGGACTTTATGCTGGGCAAGAGATTCATGATAGGTGCAGGCTAGGTAAGGGGCCAACGCCATAGAGTACTCTTTGTAAAACAAAACTTGGATTCCATCTGCACCTGGTGATTTATTTGCTTTCAAATCTTTCAGGTGTTTCTCTATGCCAGGGATGCTTATTACTATGTTGTCAATGTGGGAGTCAGTCCAGAGACAAATGATAGTATCTTTTTACGATTCTCCTTTGTGAACAATTTCTTGAATGTGAAATTTAAAGCTTCAGCTTTCTTTTCGCTCTCTTCAACTGCTACTCCAGACTGAATGGATGCCTTAGACCTGCTCTGCAATTTTACATAGGGCCAGAGTTTACTTGGTTTCCCTGCCAGATTTTTTAAGTCGTGATGGCGGTTGTTGTTGTTTGCTTCACGCATAGATCTTTTCATAGACACATGAATCTATACTAACCTTCACTTGTCATCATTTGTGCATTCCCTTTTGAACTGAGAGTGCAACAGCCTCTGCTTCCTCAGCATCCTCCAAATTTCAATATTAAACCACAGTGGGGTGGAAATCCTTTATCCACTTACTAGGCACATAACTCTCCAGACCATGATCTGCTTAAACTTTGTCCATAATTCCTCTAAATCCATCTTACTGGAACTAAGTGATGTCAATTCACTGTCTAAGTGAGATGCTGACAGCTGCTTATCGGCTCTATCTAGCAGAAATACTCTCAGAGTTCTCTTTAATGGTTCCCATTATGATGGCAAACACAATACAAGTTATTTATTTGTCTTATAATGTTTTTCCCTAGTACAATCAACCTTACAAAATCTACCTGTGCATGTAAGCTCTGCAAGAATTCCTCCAAGAACTTGTGGTGGTTATCGAATGCAAGAGTTGACCACCTCATCTTTGAGAATGAACTTCTTTGAAAACTGTTGATCTCAGTGTGTTCCGAACTATGTATTCGAGCGGATGTGTTTGTACTGACATGATCAAAATAAAGTTAATTCATTATAAACGAGCGAATACTTAATGTTGGGTTTGATATTACCATATGTAACATCTCGATTCCCACACTGATGACCCCAACGCTCAACGAACACTGCTTACGATGCCAGAAATGTGTACTGGAACATCGCCATGGACAAACAATGCAGCAACCCTTTGTCGGATTTCTACGTCCATCGACTTCGCATCGCGCCGCATCTGGATGCAGTGTACAGGAAGTGTAATTAGTGTGTAAATTCCTGACTCTTGTGTGAATTGTGCTTTTTGGTAACTTTCATCACCTTCTCACATATCGACAATGCGACTGAGGTGCACACATTGTCCATCAAAACCCACTCAATGCCTTGCTAATTTCACTTCCAGACAGTGCAATGCTCCTTTGCCGATTAATTTGGACAATTTTGACTTGCTTTTGTGCAATGAATTAACTTTGTGCAGTGCTTTGACATTGGACAATCATGCCAAACAATGGATTGCAACAAACGGGGACTATGTTGCAAATCCCAGTTCACACAAACTCCAAACTACGGCTGAATCGCATGCCTGGTCGAATTCACAAATGCCCATCATGGCTACCGTGTCTTCCATGCTGCGTGCAAATTCGTTCGACCTGGTATTGAATAATAACACCACATGAACAGCCGGCCTAAGTGGCCGTGCGGTTAAAGGCGCTGCAGTCTGGAACCGCAAGACCGCTACGGTCGCAGGTTCAAATCCTGCCTCGGGCATGGATGTTTGTGATGTCCTTAGGTTAGTTAGGTTTAACTAGTTCTAAGTTCTAGGGGACTAATGACCTCAGCAGTTGAGTCCCATAGTGCTCAGAGCCATTTTTTGAACCACATGAACAATTTCATCAAGGACATCCTACCAATCAACGACAATGCACCAATTACACCGACGACAATGCCAGCTGTTTCTCAGTGCAACACTAGACATGCCATGCCTCCCTCTATGCAGCACCCGAGCCGCACCGACTCTGCTCGACCGCTACCGACAGCGACATCATGGGCACTGCCTGCTGGCTCACTGACCTCGACCCAGTCAAAACAAACAGCTGCACAACATACGATCCCTGCCACAGCTACCGCACCCACATCTTGTCAACAGCTCGCCACCGCCCAGCCGTTCAACTACTCGATCGCGCCCGCAACTTGTTCATCCAACCCAGAAGACGATTTCAGCCATATCAATGCTTCATACAGCAGTGAATGTGTTCTCACTCCGCTGCCACCGAGTACTGAGTTTCACATTCGCAATCGCACACACGATCTCTTCTACTCAAACTGTTATGTCAATACTGTGCCGCCGACCTTGTCTTATACGCCAGGTTACCCTTTGATAGAGACAGATTCTGATTTCGACCCCGTCTTACTCAGTGATATACAGCAGACTGCTTCACAACATAGATTTTCGCCTGAACAACTGCAACAGCTATGTGAGCAAATTGCGACATACAACTTGCTGGTACAAGATCAGTTACACATGCTGCAGCTGACACCAACCAAGCACGACATGCAACAAGATGCTCCTGTCATTGTTCCGCCTCCGACTGCTGATGATCCTTTGCCGTTACTACCAGCTACAACTAATATCCTGACGATCACGCTACATGGATCTATGTCCCAGATGTCACAACTGTCATCATCAGGCCGCCTCAAGTGGAAATTCTACGTTACTGATGTGATACAAGCAACTTATTTACGCCGCTGCCACCTTTCCTTGGTAGTTCCAGACACTTTGTTTCTGTACCATGGCATAAGCAGCCGCATTCCAGTGCCGCTTGCTTTGCCGCCCTCTTCACTACCTCCACAATGTATGACTAGCACATTTGCCATTTCTGGTTCAATGAGTGAGCATCTTTCCACTCCAACACACGACTGTGCAGCAGTTTCGTGCGAGCAGCTTGCAGCCTTATGACTCGACCGCAGCGCCAACAGCGACAGCACACACACAGCTCCAGTTCCATTGAACTGTGTTGCCTCTCCACCACGGACCAGTAGTTCATCCATTGATTCGACTTCTTCACGTTCACATTACGCCTCATCGCCTTCCTGCTCCGACCATGGTTTCGCCTTCCACCACCTCTTGCCGTCGCCATGCCTCATGCACTGGGCTCACGGCCATGCCCCCCAACCTTCGATCATGGCTGTTTCGCACATCAAAACACTGACACTGTCAACTCCACTTGGAACATCCTGCCATCTACCGCTGTAACACGCTCACCATCCAGGGACTCTGAGGTGACGCTTCTGTCTACACCAAAGTCATCCACCGCCAAGGTCAGTCATGTGCAGCTTGCTGTTTTATCCCCTGGTGCGACATCAAGCGCCTCTATTACTCCATCATTACCGCGTGTGTTGCTCATATGGCATCTCTTACCCAACCTGTTAAGCCACCGCATGCTTGCTCCTTTATGTCATACAGCCAATAACAAACTGTTACCAGACATGTTGCACTTACCGCGGCGCTCTCCGGCAAATACTTTGGCAATACTTCACATCGCATCTTCGACGCACTCCGCGCCTTTGATCAGATCAAAAGCCCGCTGCGCCACATGGTCTCAGCATGACGATGTTCTTCCCCACCGACACGCCGCTGCCTTCTGCTTCCACCTGCCATCAGCAGCATGGCATGGTCAACCTGTGGACGCCTTCTGCGCCTTCTTCTCACCGCTGGTCGTGCCTACCAAAACATCAAGAAACGGTCCGATCGCGCCTCGCACTAGCACCTGCCATGACACAATCGGTCAAGCGCACCTGCGCCATCAGCCGGCTGGGTGCACACACGCCTCTCATCATCCTTACCATGCTCCGCACTACCGGCGGGGCTCTGTGGCGGTTATGGACTGCAAGAGTCAACCGCCTCATCTTTGAGAACGAACTTCTTTTAAACCTGTTGATCTCAGTGTGTTCCGAGCTCTGTATTCAAGCAAATGTGTTTGTACCGACATGATCAAAATAAAGTTAATTCATTACAAACGAGTGATTACTTAATGTTGGGTTTGATATTACTGTAGGTAACATATCGATCCCCACAAACTATTAAGCTCTCATATAACTTGGTATGTGATTTGTCATCAATAACACTGTGATATATGGGGTACTGCTTGAGCTCTAACAATATTTGAGAGCTGGATTGGTGATGGAATCTTAACATCAAACACCTGTGGCCATTATTGTAATGATTAAAAGTATGGAGTGTTTTTGGTACTAGATAATGCTCTTTTTGTTAGTAAGACTGTATGCAGCAGCTCACAGGTGTGCAATAAAAGTAACTTTAGTACATTTTTATTCCTCTGGCTGTTACTGGTCTTTGCCAGGTGGCACACACTGTCAACATTATCAATTTCCAGCTTCCTCCAGCATGTTGGATCCTGTTTCTTAACAGTCACTGGATCATCCTGTCTTAAGAGGCAGTGATAGTTATCAGATGAAACATGTTGGAAAGGAATTCCATACCATTACTCATAGTCACACGCAGACTGGTGATTCCACTCCATTTATTAGTTTTGTACAGACTGCTTCCCTTATTTTCCATCAGCCAATGTCCACCCTTTGAGTGTTTGGACCTTGGGGTTAGTGGAAGAGGTGTTGCACAACCAAAGACTAGTCAGTGTTCCCAGGGCTGACTGCCAGCTCATAGTGAAGTTTTCAACCCCATATTTCCTGGATTGTAGTGACACAAATCATCTCATCACAAATATGGTGCTGATTGCACTGTTATCAGGTATGTGCAATTCACTGTTATAGTGGTCACTGAATATATGTTGTTCACATTTTTTAAACTTGTTAATAATTGGTCTTTTGAGGATATGCTGGTTGGAAAATGGTGCTTTGTTTCTAAGGTTGCATTTTATAGTATCTTGACCTCTGAAGGTCTATGACTTTGTAGAAAGAATTTAATTTTTGCTGCACTGAGTCCCTTTCTCGGTTTCACTTGCATGTGGCAAGGTCATATATACTTCAGATTATTTGCACATCCTCTTACAGGTCTTATAGTGATTCTATGTTGAAATGCTGTGTGAGTTACGTGTCTGGAAGATCTAACCCACCATCAGTCTGGTCCTGGAATTACATTTTGTTGCTTAAATTTTTCCATGATATAGCCAGTATGGTTTACATGTAGTACAGGATATATCTCTTGCACCAGTCCTGCTCACATTTGAGGGATACTTATTATTAATGCACTGATAAGTTTTTGTGGCAATAAAACAGTGTGATAGCTGTCCTGCTTGTGTATTTGAATTCTGTGGATCAGTCAAAATTACATACCAACTAAGATTTCCCCGTGGTTAATATATGAGGCTTGAAGTAAGAGCACTTATACTTTCAGGGTTATTTTGTTACAAGTCTTCTTCCACCTGGGAGTGCTACCTGGCCTTTAAATGGATTCACCAATGTTAGTTTTAAAAGCGTAACAGTTGGATGGCGGGAGGAGTGGGAAAATGTTACTGTTTGGTCCAGAGAGAAAGGGTGATGGGGAGGGATGTGCTTGTGCGTAAACTGTTAGCAACAGTTATCCACAAAGGCGTCCACAGATTTCCTCTGGTGATCGTCTAGGTGTCTTGTGGGTTATGACTGCTCTGTCTAGGTGGTGGTCTACAAAGAGAAAGGATGGAAGCGAGGGGAGTGAGGCACTTAAGGCTTGAAGCACTAGCAAGATTTATATGCAAAGGCATCATCAAGTTATGACAGTTTTTGCTGTGGTGTGATACTGTGTACCTGTATGATTGGATTGATATTTGTGCCAGCTAATACATCAAAGGTGATTGCACATTCATTGTGCAAATTTCTCTACCATGCCCGGGAAGGTGGTCGGGAATAATGTTAGATAGACATGTGGATCTCTCCCGTTCGTGACCTGGTGGCCATGATCATACAAGGAGGTTCATACTGTACCTCTATTATCAAGCGGATACAGAGGGAGAGCAGTATGTATTTGCACCAGTCTTTGATATTCGCACCTAGATCTTTGGATCTGATTGCTGTTATTACTGCAGGTGGGAGATCCCTCAACCAGGACTAACATAGTGACAATGTTAGGCATAATACCAGGGAGCATTACATTACAACTTTATTGATGTTTGCATGGCAGTGTGATATGGCTGCATACTCACACTTTGGAGTCTGAGAGGGTGGACAATCTACCCTCCAGCACCTGACATGACTTTCACAGTGATTGGTGCAGATACTGGATGACTCTCTCTAGTGGTGTGTTTTGTAGTGATGTGCTACAAATAACGTATATTTGATTGGAGACATCAGAATTTAACTGTAATGCCACATAATATAGTAATGTAGTATTAACAAATAGACCTCAAGTAATGTAATTTGTTATTAACAAACAGACTCAGCTTATCTTCATGTCCCAGTTATAAGAGATAGAGTTGGAGAGAAGTGCGCCTCAGTATCAGTGATATCTAATTCTGCACTGTGTTTGCCTTACGTAATTTGACAAAATATGTAAAATTGTGGAAAACCAGGTAAAATATGAAAATGGGTGAAAAATACTTAAAATTGAGAACAATATGAAAAATACATAATGATGAAAGTACATACACATCTGTCTAGATGAGGTCTTTGCTGCTGTCACATAATATTGTTAGAAACAAAGAGACACTTTCTCTCCCTATGCTGTCCAGTTCCAAAGTAACTCGTCCCACACAAGTACCCCAGTTATAATTTAAAAATGAAAGTGTGGAGGGGGTGCATGATGCTCATTTGTCCAGAAATGAGAGAAGAATAGGGGGAGACAGGGAGTAGGGGAGGTGCTGTTGATACCCCTGGGTGACTTTGATCAAACTTTCCCTAAGGGAGAGGGAGCTGGAGAAACAAGAAGTCCAAGTTTGTAACCTAACACTGTATGTGTAACATAACACTGGATGTGATTTGTATTTGTATATTTATTGATGCACTTAATCATTCAATGTACAGAAATGTACAGCATGACAGGGGACAAGTCAAACAAATGATATGAGAACTATATGGACACAGCATCATTTCTTTTAGTGTACAGCTTACGGAAGATATATTATGTATGTATTCATAATTATAGCAGATTAAGAATAAGTTCAAATAATAATGCTGATCATAATCAAACAGAAAAAGTTCATTAATGGACAACAGATTATTTCTGATGAAACAATTTCATTTTGAAACATAATAAAAATATATAATTTAATGTATGATAGATCACATTCAAGAAACTCTTGTATGCTGTAAAAGCAGTTCTTTGTTAGGAATGTTCTTAAGATTTTTTAAAATTTTGTTGATTCTTGAATATTCTCAACTTCTTCCAGGAGATGGTTTTAGATTTTAATTCCCATACATTTAACACTATTGCTATACACTTTAGTAGAGTGGGGACCTAGTCTTAACAATTTTTTTGACCTTGTATCATGATGGTGACTCTCCAGATTCCTGTGCAATCTACTGATGTTTTGTTTAAT
The DNA here is from genome assembly GCF_023864345.2 of Schistocerca serialis cubense. Lineage (NCBI taxonomy): Eukaryota > Metazoa > Arthropoda > Insecta > Orthoptera > Acrididae > Schistocerca > Schistocerca serialis. Next base: position 929,251,789 of record NC_064638.1, read on the forward strand.
AAAACAGAGAAGTTCAAATATTGAGTGAAGCCTAAAACAAAATTTGCTTAGCCTGGAACTAATCATGTCAATGTGTTTTTCCATGTGAACATATTAGTGATGTCAATCCCTAAAAATTCAGTTTCATTGACAAATTTAACATTGCTGCCACTTAGCGTTATTGTTGGAACTTGGGGAGCTCTGTTCTGAATGGTGTGGAAGATTAGGCACACTGTCTTTTATGCATTTAGGAGTAGTCTATTTGATGCAAGCCATGAGTTTAGTTGGGTTTTATATCTATTAACTGAAGAGATTCAGCTGCATTTGATGTAAGGATATTAGTATCATCAGTGAAGAGAGATGTCTTACTAGTGGTTAGGGTGGAAGAGAGGTCATTTATATAAAGTAGAAATAACAAGGGACCTAGAACAGAGCCCTGTGACACAGCATGTTTTATGACTTGTGTAGATGATTGCACCTCATTTAGGGTTCCTGTTTGATTAACTTTACTTATATGGTTTATATGCATGTACTGTGCTTGGTCTTTGACATAGCTACTGATCCAGTCATGGGTAGTTCCTCTTATCCCATAAGAATCCAACTTTTGCAAAAGTATGTTGTGATTTACCATGTCAAAAGCTTTTGTGAGGTTAAGAAACACACCTACAGCTGGGCATTTCTTGTCAACAAGATGTAGAGTTGTATCAAGAAATTCATATATTGCATCAATAGTGGTTTTAGGAAACCATGCTGAGAAGAAGAAAGAATGCTATTTCTTCTAATAAATGATATTAGTCTTGCTGCTATTGCATATTCAAATATTTTGCTGAATACAGACAGCACTGCAACTGGATGGTAGTTGCTAGGATTTTCTTTAGATCCCTTTTTATGTATGGGTATGACTTTTAGGTTTTATTGGGAATACTGTGTCTGAAATGAAGCTTTTATTACACGAGACAGTGGCTTATTAATAAGTTTGCTGCAACAGTGGAGGAAGAAGCATGGGATTGTGTCTTCTCCTGCTGAAGACTTTTTCCTTTATTTGACTATGAATTACATTTTCTATCTCTGCTCCTGATATTGGTGATAAAAACATTGTGTTGGTGAAGGTATTGAGGACTGGTTGGGGGGAGGGGGGGTGACAATTACTTTTTAGATGTTCTATTAGTTTTTTTACCGTTTCATTAAAGTTTGAGTTAAATTCCTGGGCTACTTCCTCTTGGTCAATAATCAATGTTGCATTTACTGTAAGTTTAATATTACTAATGTTATTTCTATTCCCAACATTTTGCATCAATTGCTTGCTACAAGCATTTGCTCTTATTATATGATGACATCAGAAGGATGTCATTGTGTAGTTTTTAGCAGCATTCACCACATCTCTAAATATTCTTTTGTGTGCAGTGAAGTACTTCTTAAATTGTTCACTTTTGCCAAGGTTAGTCTTGGTGTTGGTGGGAGAAAAGCTCTCTCTTTCTCTTTGCTGAGCTCTCCAGTTGGAGGATACTCTGTTGTTGCATAATATTTGTTGTTTTTAAAGGGAAATGGCAGTTGAAATAATAACAGAAAATGTTTAAAAAGGTTTAAAATTTTTCGTCTGTTGTTTGAGAGTGGTATAAAGCCTCCCAGTTTTCTCTTTGAATCCAGTACAAAAAATTAAGGACATTGCTTAGACAAAAATTTCTTCTTTATATTGTCTTTTTTTTTACGTTTACTTCCCAGAAAGACTGGTTGTATAATCGGTGCCTTATGGTCAGAAAATCCTAGATTTACAGACCCAACAGAACAATCCATGCGCTGACTACTTGGTCAAGAGCATTCACACTTTGGTTGGTTACCTTAGTTGGGGATGTACACTTCATATCAAGATTGTAACAGTTCATGAAATGTTTAAAATTACACTGATCACCACCTTCTGTAAGGAAATTGATATTAAAATCACCACAGATTATGACCCTTGAAGGTTTCCTTTTACCACTTTTTCTAATACTGGTGTCAAATTTCTATAAAAAGAGCACAATGTGCGTGAATGAGATCTATAAACTGAAATTACATACACACTGATATCTTTGATTTCAACACCTGATAATTCTATGTCTTTTTCTATAGAGTGAGGGTCGCATATGTCCAGTGGTGAAGGTGCTACGCTGTATTTTACTGATATGCAGCTTCCTCCAACTCTGAAGACTGTGCTTGAGAAGTGATGCACTAGTTTTAACTGTGGTAACACAACTGAGTCTATTTGGAGAAACTTCATGTACTGTTCAGAAACACACAGTATTAGGGTATCTGACAGTTCACTGAATGTAACTACCAACTTCTGATAAACTATTAGTTCACTAATACATAATTCTCCAATCATACTACCATCACTGAAGGAGACTTTATGACAAGACACTCTGTAAAATAATAGTAGATGTTCTGATCTCTTTGAAAATTTCCACATTGAAACCAGTATCAGTGAGTGCGAGGCAGTTGTAGACACAATGATACCGAAGTTCAAAGGACAACTAAATGAAGAGGAAAGATTTACATGTTCAGTAAATGACAAAAAAACACTGTTGTTATTTCACAAGACGGGACTCAAAACATTTACCTCTGGATGTGAGAATGTAGAGGAACTGTGACTCAAGTTCAAAAGAACTGTTGATCAACATTGAATTGATATGTATCCAGTAGGATGTTCATATGGAAGGGACCCTCCACAGTATATGATTTGCATGAAGAAACTGCTACAGAAATAGCAACTACTGCATTGTTGTTGTTGTGGTCTTCAGCCCAGAGACTAGTTTGATGCAGCTCCCCGAGCTACTCTATCCTGTGCAAGGCCCTTCACCTCCAAATAACTACTGCAACCAATATCCTTCTGAATCTGTTAGTGTATTCATCTCTTGGTCTCCCTCTACTATTTTTACCCTCCATGCTTCCCTCCAATACTAAACTGGTGATCCCTTGATACCCCAGAATGTGTCTCACTAACTGATCCCTTCTTCTAGTCAATTTGTGTCACAGATTCTCTTCTCCGTAATTCTATTCAGTACCTCCTCATCAGTTAAGTGATCTAACCATCTAATCTTCAGCGTTCTTCTGTAGCATACATTTCGAAAACTTCTATTCCGTTCATGTCTAAACTAGTTATTGTACATGTTTCACTTCCATATATGGCTACACTCCATACAAATACTTTCAGAAAAGACTTCCTGACACTTAAATTTATACTCAATGTTAACAATTTTCTCTTCTTCAGAAATGCTTTCCTTTCCATAGCCAGTCTACATTTTATATCCTCCCTACTTCGACAATCATCAGTTATTTTGCTTCCCAAATAGCAAAACTCATTTACTGCTTTAAGTGTCTCATTTCCTAATCTAATTCCCTCAGCATCGCCTGATTTAATTTGACTACATTCCATTATCCTTGTTTTGCTTTTGTTGATGTTCATTTTACATCCTCCTTTCAAAACACTGCCCATTCTGTTCAGCTGCTCTTCCAGGTCCTTTGCTGTCTCTGATAGAATTACAATGTTGTCGGCAAACCGCAAAGTTTTTATTTCTTGTTCATGTATTTTAATTCCTACTCCAAATTTTTCTTTTGTTTCCTTTACTGCTTGCTCAATATACAGATTGAATAACATTGGGGATATGCTACAACCCTGTCTCACTCCCTTCTCAGCGTTTGCTTCTCTTTTGTGTCCCTCAACTCTTATAACTGCCCTCTGGTTTCTGTACAAATTGTAAATAGCCTTTCACTCCCTGTATTTTAACCTGCCACCTTCAAAATTTGAAAGAGAGTATTCCAGTGAACATTTTCAAAAGCTTTCTCTAAGTCTACACATGCTAGAAATGTAGGTTTGCCTTTCCTTAACCTCTCTTCTAAGGTATGTCATAGGGTCAGTATTGCCTCATGTCTTCCAACGTTTCTATAGAATCTAAACTGATCTTCCGCAAGGTCAGTTTCCACCAGTTTTTCCATTAATCTGTAAAGAATTTGTGTTAGTATTTTGCAACTGTGACTTATTAAACTGATAGTTCAGTAATTTTCACACCTGCCAACAGCTGCTTTCTTTGTGATTGAAATATTATATTCTTCTTGAAGTCTGAGGGTATTTCACCTGTCTCATACATCTTGCTCACCAGATAGAAGAGTTTTGCCATGGCTGTCTCTCCCAAGGCTATCAGTAGTTCTAATGGAAGGTTGTCTACTACAACAACTACTGCATAATGGGTCTAAAATAAAGCATAGGATTATAGATAGAGAGTGACTTAATGCAACAAATTTGGCTGCCAGAAGAACAATGCATGATACCTTCAATAACTAAGATGGCAGAATCTTATCAAATTATGTCTCACAAAACCCAAACTAAGTCTGGTCACATGTAAAGGCTGTCGGTGGCACCGTATTTAGCATCCAGACACTCATGGGTGATACAAGAATGGAAACTAAAGGCAGCAAAGTAAAACCAGAAATGTTTTACTCCATTTTCAAATGATACTTTATACAGGAAAGATGCAGAAATACTGTCCCAATTTAGTTCTTATACCACTGCAAAGATGGGTGACATAAATATTACAGCCAATGGTGTTGAGAAATAGCTGAAATTACTAAAATTAAACAAATCTCCAGATTCTGTGGAATTCTGCACAGAATGAGGGGGGCTGCAGCATGTTATCCTGGATGGGGAATCACTGACAGAAGCAGAAATAATTTTGTAGTTCCTTGCTATAGTAGTGGTTACAGAATGTAAGCCAGTTCATAAAGGGTGTTCGGAAATTCCTGTGACAAACTTGTAGGGTCCATTGTTTAAACTTCTAGGACTTATTGAGGGCAGTGAGTACATAATGTTTTGAATAGGACTCCATGTCTGGGAATATTATCTAATGACACTACAGAATGTCAAAGTTATAGGTGCCGGCAGCTGTAAATGTATGTATTGACACGGTGAATCCATGATGATGTAACAAACTTTTAAGGAGGGTATGCAACTTTCAGTGATGGTAGCATGAACCAAAACAAGAAAAAGTGACTAGCAAACATGGGCTCTAAAATGCATATCTGAGGGGCTATGGGCACTCGTTCATCTTCGTTAGTGAAAATACATATCCTCTATTAAACAAGTGCTCATAGCTCTTAACATGTGTGCCGCGCTGGATTAGCCAAGCGGTCTAAGGCGCTGCAGTCATGGACTGTATGGCTGGTCCCAGCGGAGGTTAAAGTCCTCCCTCAGGCATGGGTGTGTGTGTTTGTCCTTAGGATAATTTAGGTTAATAGTGTGTAAGCTTAGGGACTGATGACCTTAGCAGTTAAGTCCCATAAGATTTCCCACACATTTGAACATTTTCTTAACATGGGCATTTTAGAGCAATGTTTACCAGGCATTTTTTCTTGTTTTGGTCCATACTACCACCTCTTGAAGTTTCCTACCCTAAAGTCTTAGCAACAGCAGTACTGGTACACATATTCCAGTGTCAGAGGTATCAGAACAATTTTTGCTTGTAACTTTTGACTCGTTCATTTCCAGTACAGGGACTCTTACCTCGAATTGATACATTTAGCCTTCTCCATCATCCTTGAAAGTCTGCAACATTATCATGGAATCACCCTCTATATACATATATTCACAGGTGCGAGTTCCTATAATTTTGACTCTCCATAGCGTCATCGGATGAAGTTGCAGGACATGGGTTCCTATTCAAACTATTATGTACTCCCTCCCCTCAACAAGTCCTAGAAGGCCGTATTGGGAATTTCTGAGCATGTGGTACACAGCTGCTATAAATGATGATTTATTACCCTGTATTGGAGCTTACATAAATGTGACTGACACATCGCATGTCAAAGAACAGACTGTCACACCAAAGACAGTCCACTCAAGACCTGACTGCCCAGAACCATAGAGGTATTTTACTTTCGTGGCAGTGTGTTATTTGTTGAGTTCCCACAACCCTGGCTCAGCACCTTGGTACTGTACTGAGATGCTTACTGCTCACATTTTATGTTAATTACCTTGCAGACAACAGTAATGGTAACCACAGACTTCTTGTACAAGATGCAGCTACCCATAATGAAGTACTTTCTGGAAAAGCTTCAAAAATATGCAGACAGATTTTGATAAGATTTCAAAGTGGTGCTAAGATTGGTGACATGCTTTAAATGTACAGAAGTGTCAAGTTGTGCACTTTAGAAAGTGCAGGCATCCTCTGACTAAAATACCAATGAGTGACAATTGGTGGTAGTCAACTCATACATATATCTCAATGTCTCAGTCTGTGGGGCTCCTTGCGGCTCACTTTTGTTGCCATTGCTGTTGCTGCTGGTGCATGCTGCAGACATGAGTGGACATGGTAAAGGAGGCAAACCCAAGGAGAAGTCAAGATCCAGCCTTCTCACCATCCTACTGGAGCACCTGGTTGAAGAAGTGCGAAGCGGAAAGAAGAGCAAGAAGAAGAATACGCAGCAGTGCTGCAAGTGCCAACAGCGTGGCCATACCGTAAAGTCCTGTGGCAACATAGTTGCATGCATGAAGTGTGCAAAGGCACATGACACACGTGACTGCAAGAAGCGTGGGATGCTCCCCAAAGTGTGTTAATTGCAGTGGCACACATGCTGCAAATCATCATCGCTGCAGCTATATAAACAATTGGAGCAAGCAAAACAAGAAGATCGTGGCCGCTATACCCAAAGAGGTGGCCCAACAAGACAAGGTGGCTGCCCCGCCCCCATATCCAAGAAAAGGAAGTGGGCCAAGTGCCACCAAGAAGACGACAATGATATGTTTCTGTGAATTATTACAGAAAGCCACTGACAACGCCATGTTTGCACTCAAATCCACCATGGTGGAGGAGAGGGCAGCCTTGAGGGTGGAACTAGAACAGGTGCACCATCAAGTGTGGCAACTGATGGAAGCCTTGATCCTTGCATCTTGCAAGGAACAGGCACCAACCCCCACCAGGAAGGGGGTAGATGTGGAGACCCAGAGGACTGCCTCCCTGGCTGATGCGGAAATGCAGGCTGTAGGGGAGGTGGTCGAGGAGACGCAGGAAGAGGCACAGCAGCCAGAAGAAGAGGAGGAAGAAGCAGCACAAGTTGCTGCTATCACTACTAAACTTGCAGAAGAGGCTGCCATCCAAGACCATCTGCCACTGCCGGACAACCAGCAAGCCGCAAAGATGATGATGGATATGTTAGTGAAACCACTGTGAGATGGTATGTACCCACACCACAACCTTCTATATCCCTTCACCTCTTCCGATACACTTAAACCCTCCCTTCCCCACCAACCATACGATTTCGATTGGGCAGCCATAAACTTGCACATCATTTCCAAGAAAGACCTAGCCCTGATCAACTCTTATCCCATCTTCATGCCTCGGGACTGGCAACAAATCATTAATATTATACCAAGGCTAAGAAGAAAAATTGCTAATCCAACTAGCACAACCAATTATCTAGTCCTGCATCGCTAAGGCAAGTTCAGTCTTTTCCTTAGGCCCAGCAAATAATTCTCACCCCATCCCTTTTGGAGTAGATGTCTAACGACAAAGACTCCACATCTAGGCAACATCTGGGAGGCTGTCAGTCATAGAGACCAAGGAGTCAATTTGTGGGGATATAAAATGCAATGTTCATAGGCCTCATTCGTAGATAAAGCAGGTGGCAGACTTGAGTTCATTGGTAGGATACTAGGAAAAAAGAGTCAGTCAACAAAGGAGGCTGGTTACAAAACACATACGTGGCCCATCCTAGAATACTGCTCAAGTATGGGGTACCATATCAAACAGAACTAACACTGGATATTAAACGTAAACAAAGAAGGCACCACAAATGGTCATAGGTTTCTTTGACTCACAGGAAAATGTCACAGAAATGTTAAAAAAAACCGGAATTGAGAGACTAGTTAAGCTAAATAGCAATCTTCCCACGAAAGCCTACTTACAAAGAAACAGGAGGCAGCATTAAGTGAAGAATTTAGGAATATGCAGCAGTAGCCTACCTATCACTCTGTAGAGACTGCAAAGACTAGAGTAACAAATTACAGCCCATAGAGAAGCATCTAAACAATCATTATTCTCATGTTCTATAGGCGAAAGGAACTAGATGAAACCCTAATAATTGTACAACCCTAAGTCACTGCACAGTGGTTTGTAGACACACACACACACACACACACACACACACACACACACACACACACACACACACACACACCTGTCAATGTCATCCCGTTAAAAATAATAATTTGAGTTCTATCTGACAGGAATAACTGAATGCAGTCACAAATCGGATCTGATACTTATTCACTAAATGACAGTCGGGAATTTACTGAATTTTGGAAGTCAAGGAACACAGCATCACCTTGGGCACTTTTGCCTTTATGTTTTGGATCCATGGAAGAACAGAAAGCTATGTGCTGCATGATATCTGTTTACGGAGTCACATTCATTTTTAAAGAGATTTTTGTCCTCCAAAACTATCATAATGCATGGGTATAAAACATTTTCCACAATTCTCCCATAGGTTGGTGACACTGATATATGTCTATAATTATGTGCATCTGTCCAACAACCCCTCTTGAAAATGGGAATGACCTACATTTTTTATCCCAATCAGTTGGTATTCTTCATTGTTCCAACTACCTACAGTAAACTGCTGTTACAAGGGCAGCAAGTTCTTTCACATAATCTCTCTGTGGAATTTCACAGGTGTACTACCGATGCCTTCCCGCTGTTAAGCAATTTTAGTTTATATTCTATTCCAAGCCATTTTGGCATTGGCATGATTAGTGAATGACACAACCATATTGTGATTTTCTATAGTGAAACTATCTCAAAGGATCAAATTCAGTACTTTGTAGTTCCCTTTGTTATAAACCACTCTGCTGCCAGTATGGTCAGCAAGTGACTAAATTGATGACTTTGATCTGCTTACTCTGAGGTGACAAAAGTCAGGGGATGCCTCATATTATTGTGACAGACATCCCTTTGCCTGGTGTAGTGCAGCAAGTTGACATGGCATGTACCCAACAAGTCATTGGAAGTCCCTGTAGAAATATTGAGCCATGCTGCCTCTGTAGCCATTGTGAAAATGCTGCTGGTGCAGGATTGTAGGATTCTGTGCATGAAATTAACTATCGTTTACATCCCATAAGTGTTAGATGGGATTCATGTTGGACCATCTGGGTGGCCATATCATTCACTCAAATTGTCTAGAATGTTCCTCAAACCTATCATGAGCAATTGTGGCCTGGTGACATGATGCATTGTCATCCATAAAAATTCCATTGTTGCTTGGGGACAGTAATTCCATGAATGGCTGCAAATGATCTCCAAGTAGCTGAACATAACTATTTCCAGCCAATGATCCATGTGATCCATGTGAACACAGCCACACCATTATGGATCCACCACCAGCTTGCACAGTGCCTTGTTAACTTGGGTCCATGGCTTTGTAGTGTCTGTGCCACACTTGAACACTACCATTGGCTCTTACCAACTGAAATGGGGACTCATCTGACCAAGCCACAGTTTTCCAATTGTTTAGAGTCCAAATAATATAGTCATGAGCCAAGGAGAGACACTGCAGGCATTGTTGTGCTGTTATCAAAGACACTAGCATCAGTCATCTGCTGACATAACACCATATTTTGCTGCCTGTGTTGTCCATGACAAGAGATAATGCCTGAAATTTGGCATTCTCAGCACATCCGTGACATTGTAGACCTCAGAATATTGAATTCCTAAATGATATCCAAAACAGACTTTCCCATGCATCTACCTCCAACTATCATTCCATATTCAAAGTTGTTAATTCTCATTGTGCAGCCATAATCATGTCAGAAACCTTTTCAAGTGAATCACTTGTGTATAAATGACAGCCCCACCAATGTACCGCCCTTTTGTACCTTGTGTACATGATACTGCCACCATCTGTATATGTGCATATCATTATCCTATGACTTCTGTCACCTCATCTACATGATTGCTACTGCGTGTGTCTAACATTACTGGAATTTTTCATGTGGAGATCACAATACATAACATGCCCATCAGATGTGCACATCTAGCTCATCATCAGTCTTTGGACTCTAAGAAAGTCTTGATCATTGGCAAGAGGGAAGTGAAAGCATAATACCAACAGATCAAACAACACTGGTGGTAGTGCAGTGACTATATAATGAGTGGTGATGAGATGAACTCAGGACAAAAGTGTGGCAAGAAGAGAATGCATGGGTTTTTCCAGAAGCACTGCACCATAGGAAAATCATTGAATTGTTCAACTGCCTCTGACAGATACGAGGGTTACTTGGAAATCATGGTCCAATTTCTTGTAAAACATAATCCATCACAGATTTAAAAAAAATATATTTAATTCCTTATATGTTTCTCTATTTTTCTACATAGATTCCATAGTTGTTAAACATTTGTCATAATAATCTACTAACTTTTGTATACCTAAGTCACAGAAGTCTGCTGACTGTGGCTATAACCAGAGGCAATTTTGTGCAAAGTTATTTGACCCACATTCAGAAATTCCAATGCTAAAGTTGATCTTACGAACTGACAGTCTTCACGAATTTTTTCATCCATGCCTTTCACCAAATCTTCTGAAATCACTGATGGTCAGTCTGATTGTGGTTCATCTTGGACATTTTGGTGTCCATCCTTGAATGGTCTCACCCACTTATGCACTTTGCTGTCACTCATCTCATTTGAGCCAAACACCTCACTTGTCTGTTGATGGCTTCCTACTGCTGCAATGTTCCTTTCTGATAAAACCCAAATCACTGACTGTATTTCACAGTCGGCAGTCTTATTAATTGTTTTAAACATTTCAAATTGACTCTGTAAAAAGCATACTGTGAAAATACCAATGCAAATGGTGTCGTTTGATGATATAGCAAGTTGGGAGTTAGTGTATATGTGCATTGCAACGTTCACTTGGCATTCAATTAGCTACAGTGAATCAGACGTTACTTTCTGAATAATCCTTGTAGAAGAGAACAGCTGAAAATGAGGCAGAAGTCACCATATGACATACAACAGTAGTAGTAGCATTCTACGGTGTTCAGTTATGACTCTTGCTTCTGTTTGTGGGGTAGATCAACACCAGTGTATCCATAGATGACTTGGCGACCTCACCAACTACTGGAATTATTGTGTGGGGAGCTACTGGATATGACAACAGAACTGATCTAACACCTGTTGGAGGTATGCCGAATGCTAGCCAGTATGTGGCAAGAATGAGAAATTCCGTTCTCATACTCTTCATGACCAGGGATCTAAATGGCTTATTCCAGTAAGATAATGCAAGACGCCACACTGCAGTTCACATTACAGACACTTTGAGGAATGTATGGATTCTTGACTGACCTGTGCCATCCCCAGATTTATCACTTACAGAGCATGCGTGGGATGTGCTGGAAAGACAGATACAGGGGTTTGACAAAAATATGGAAGCATCATGAGAAATGTGTGCTTGAACATAACTGGAGAAGCTAGCCAAGCCTGCAGGTTGTACTGTTGTATTTGACCATGAATGGCATCTTTGAAATGTGCTCAATACGTTGCAAATGTCAGTCATGTCGTGACAGTGTTCTTCACAGCTGAGTCCACTACTCAGGAACACTCATCTTCAATAATTTGCCAGCAAACATAAAAAATTTAGTTACAAATAAAGATCAGTTTAAAAGGAGCCTGAAAGACTTACTAGTGGCCAACTCCTTCTACTCCACTGACGAATTTTTTAACAGAAACAAATGATGTATTGTATATATTCATACTATTAGTATTGTTATTTCAGATTTATAAATAAAAAAAATTGACATGTTCCACATCCACAAGGATCTCTTTAGCGTGGATCTATGGAACGAAAAACTAATCTAATCTAATCAGAGATGAATTACATCAGAGATAAATTACTTCAAACATGTGCAAATTTTTGGTGCCTGTATGGTAGATACTTGTATTGTGGATGCTTTTGTAACCAAGGTAGCTGAAATGTTTGGTGTTTCAAGATGTTCCATATCAGAGATTTATATCACATACAGGGAAAGCAGAAAAACATCATTCTCTAATTCACAATGAGGATGAAAGTGTGTGTCACCTGATTGTGATGGACATTCACTGTAGAGGACTGATGAAACATAAAGGACAACAGCTGCAAAAGTAACTGCAGAACTGAATTTTGCTTTTGTGAAACCAGTCATCACCAAAACAACATGAAGGGAGCTGAATAAGCTCAGAATTACAGGGAAAGCCAGAATTCCAAAACTACACACCAGTGATACAAATACCAGTAATAGGAAAACATGGTCCCAAAATCATAAAACCTGACATATGGAGCAATGGAAGAAAGCTATTAGGTCAGATGAGTCATGTTTCACATAATCTCCAACTTCTTGGCAATTTTATGTCCCAAGAGTGAAATATGGTGGGGATACAATGATGATTTGGGCAGCCATATTGTGGTATTCCATGGGCCCATGGATGCTCTAAAAGGTCACATTACTGCCTAGGATTATTTGACCATTGTGGCTGATCATGTACATTTCTTGATATGGTATTTGTCAATTGACATATTTCTGTAAAAAGTGCATTTATATAGCATTACAGGTTAGTAATGTACTGATTATTTCTATTTTAGGAAGTGCTCTATAGTAGAGATGGAACTGTTCAGAAAGAAAAAACTTCTTTTCTGCACTTCCAATGTTAGGTGCTTGCTTGTTATAATGCCCAACTCTTCCTCAACCTTCCCAGACTTCTTCAGCCTACCAGATTACAATTCGTCTTTGTAAGGTAGTTGAGATACCCACTCCATTTTCTTCTGTTGTGTTCAATTTCGTTTCTAACAACAAATGAATTTAATTACTTGTTAATCTATCTACTCTGGCACAGTCTTTCGCAGCCCTAAGAAAGCTCATTTCAGCTGCCAGGATTTTACTTTCTTGTCATTTGCAAATGATCCACATCTCACTTCCATAGAGTGATGCTGAGATAGTCATTACCATATGAAACTTCATTTTTATTATATTTTGTGTCTTGTTTATAAAGTACTGGTGCCTGTTAAAGTTCCACAAATGTTTCCAATTTTTTCTAATTTCTTGTCTACATTGTTATCATACTTGCATGTGCTATTACATCCAAGATAATTAAAATTGCTGACCTGTTTCTCTACTGTATTGTTCACCACTGTTTTTGTTCTTATTGGGTCATATCCTACAACAGCCATGGTTTTAGTTTCCCTTACACATATAGTCATGTTGTAGTCTCTAGCTATTTTAATAAGAGGTTAAATTGCTTTTTGCATGTCTTGGTCTTTATCCACTGTGTAACTTTAGTTTAAAAGCAAATTCATAACTGCACTCTGTTGGATACTGCTTCTTGGATTAGATTGTCAACAGGTATTTGTATCAGTATATTTCATTGCTTTATTTGGCAGCTTCTTTAGATTGTAGTTTATAGCACTTTACCTTCTAGAAAGTGGCAACGTGGAGTAGTATTATATTTAGTGAATATCTCTGTTACTTTTGTATCCATCGGAATCGTTGACAAATGCTTCACAGTGCATAATTGTACTGTGTGGCTGTAGCAAATATTTTTAATTGTAAGTGTATTTTTGTGGTTAACATAGACATTATTGGTGTAAATGTGGGCAATGAAATGAATATGTGCACTAACTTACATCAAGCTGATACAAAAGACAGTATTTCACAAATTTTTCTATGCTTCACATCTATATTTTCTGGATAATTGTGATATACCAGGTTTCCCAAATGCCTAGGGTCAAAATTATACAGGTGATATAGGACCCTAAACTTTTCAGATAAGGAGACAATAGTTAGACATAAAAATTTCATTTAGTTTGAGGGCTTGAATGAGAAATGTGAGAGAATCAGGGCTGGTGTAAGGTGCAAGTGGCATAAGCCTACACTTGGGGTGCCAAGCTGAGACAGAAAATATTCTGCCTGTAAGATTTGCAGTATGTAATGATTAAGAGAAGTGCTGACTTCGCAGTTAATTCAGAGTGAAATACAAAAGGGAAAGTCCATGATATCACCCATCATTGTTCAGATGTGCCAACTTTCATTGCATTTCACTGAGTTGGAGAAGACAATCACAATTTTAGTCATTTAAGTGTGACATTTACGAAGGGAGGTGAAGTTTAAACTTTTTGCTTGGCACTGCTTGTTTCTGTTTACGTGTGTTTTACTTTATATTAATGATGGAAGAGATTCATTAAGGAGATGACACAATTACCTAAATGCAATCCTGAACAGCTACTGACAAAAGCAGTGTGACTTTAATGAAAGACACATATTGTAACACATTTTTGGAGAGTAGGTAGTTTAATAAACCATGTTGTGACTCCATCATCAACTAATCTTTATAATTTATTAACATCTGATCAGTTTTATGAGACTCAAAAAGTTGGGAAGAAAACATAACAAAGTAGAATCACATAATAAAGCAGGGTTATGGCACTGAAACAGCAATTAAAACAATTAAGCAGCAATACAAGTACTAAAAAGAACTACTTACAGAAAAAGTAAACTGTGATGCTTGTGTGACACAAAATAATATAAACAACTTCATGTTAACAACCACTTAATGTTGTGAGATAACATCCATCATCAATAAACAAATCTGTCATACTATTCATTCACAACTACACTTATCTTCCTTTACTGCGATGTGCGCACTGAGCAATTTCATATTACACAAGACTTTAAAATTGATTACACTGATGAAAAATGCTAAAAGAAACTTATGACTTGCAGAGTACTAGGAAGAAATTTATCTCTTCTTTATCTAATGTTAAAAGTTCACAACCCAAGGGTTGAGCAAACAAAATGCCTTTATCTCAGACCATATGTTTTTGAGGCCATGCTTCATAGCATTTCAAGCAGTCTGAAAGTGCTGCATTGTAACCAATCTTTGATTTATATTCAAATAAAATAAGTTAAGATACTGCCACCATAGTGAAGTATAGTTCACAGTCACTTAAATTTTAATATAATATATGAACCACCATATGTTGAATTCTCTTTAGAGGAATTAGTATTTGAAAAACTACTATTCAAAGCATATCTCATATATGCAAATAAAATAAGCCATCAAATAAGACAACCACTCAGACCTTCCTTACTATTTTTCAATGACAAAATCTATCCAATCTTGGACTTACGATTCCAGTGATTAAAACATATCTCATCAATCATCACCTATGGGTATTACAAAAACATCTCCATTATATTTGTACCAGAAAATGTTGAGAATCGTTGTGATAATTATGTCACAATTAAACTGCCATTCTGACATGCTGATAAAAATGTGAGAACTTCAGAAATTGTGTAACACTTAACAGCATGCTCATCATCCGTTTTCTGAAATAACAAGTATAAGATTATGTAATCTCTTCTTGAATGAATGATGGAAGGGATGTGTGCACCTGGCCAGAGAAAAATTCATAGATGCGAAATCCTTGCTGTTGGTTTAACACTAAAGACAATGAATTAGTCTGTCAGAAAGAAAAAATAAAAACATTCTTAGATGGTTGGATCTCTCCCTCTCTCTCCCCTTCAATCTAGGCACCAGCTCAGTGGCTAGTACATCTGACCTGTCGATCTCAGACTTGTATACTAAGAGTGGCTGCACAGAGGGTTTGCACACAATATATTTGCATGAAGAGATACAATGCAGGCTGAAAACATTACCAAGTAGTTGGACAAAAGTAGATTACACCCGCCTATAAAAAGGGAAGCAGAGGTGATCCACAAAACTATCACCCATGCCTATGTGAGCTGAGGCTTTCTGGGCATATATACTGTTTGAAGGGTTCTCAGGTGTCTAGCCAGATACGATCATTGAATGCCCAAGATATTTTGGAGAATAACCATTCTGCCATAATCAGGTGTTCCTGATGGAATGGTCTGTCTGCTCTTCCTTGAAGGTCCAGGTGTGATTCCGCACGTCAACAAAGTGCGGCGTGTCTGATGGTGGGGGCAAACAGAGGCTGCAGTAGATGGGGGGTGGGGAAGTGCAGTACCTCTTCAGCATCCATGGCAGAATGATCTCACATCCACTTGCACCGTTGCTTTTTGATAGGGCTTAGTGTTGGTTCCCAGGCCTTACTGAGTTGGTAACCAGTGATCCTGTTGATGGGGTTGTCTATTACATGAATTTCTATGGCCTCTTTGAAGATGCAGTCCCAGTAGTTATTTGTATAGCCCAGTACTTTTGTCTCGTCATAATTTGCTGTGTGTCCAGAGTTTATGCAAGTTCTGCTAGGGCAGACTGGGTTGGTTGGCCTAGGCAGGTAGCAATGGTGTTCTTTGCATCAACCTTCCGCTGACATAGGCTGATATAGGATTTGCCACAGCCGCACAGAATTTTGTATATGCCCACTTTTTTTAGGCCAACATTGTCTTTCATCATTTCTAGTATAAGGTGCATATCTTATCTGGTGGTCAGGAGACTGTGTCAATCCCTTGTTGTCTCAGTAGTCTCCCTATTTTGGATAACACATTGACAGCAAAAGATAGAAATGCCAGGCCTTTTTTCTCTTCTTGTGTTTGTTCTTCATCTTGGTCACTACTGTGCTTCTGTTGTCAGAAGGCCCTTTGGATTTGGTACTTGCCATATCCATTCTTGCGGAACACAGTGTCCAGGAGTTTGAATTCCATTGGTAGGTTCTGTCCATCCAAGATCATATGTGCTCTGTGTACCAGCCTGTTAAACACCACTTTCAGCTGAGCCAGATGGTGGCAGCTGGAAGCATGTAAGTCAATACACACTGTGTCCTAGTGAGTCATCTGACCTGTGCTGCACCAGGACATCAAGAAAGGATAGTTGTCCATCTTTCTCAATTTTCATGGTGAACAGTATGTTATTATGGATGGAATTTAGAGGTTTTAGAAATATTTGTAGTTCATCCTTTCCATGTGGCCAGATTACAAATGTGTCATCCACACATTGGAAGAAACATGTAGACTTCAGTTCAGTGGTTTCCAGGGCTACTTCTTTGAAACTCCATGAATAGGTTGGCTACCACCAGAGAGAAATGGCTCCCTATGGTTACTCCATTGGCCTGCTCATAGTATTGGCCATTGAAGACAAAGTAGGTTGATTTTAATGCATGCCTGTCACTCCATTGGCCTGCTCGTAGTATTGGCCATTGAAGACAAAGTAGGTTGATTTTAATACATGCCTGTAAAGTTGTGTCAGTTCTGCCCCAAGTTTCTCACTGAATAAGTTGTGGAATCTTCCAGGGGGACTCATGTAAATGGTGACATGACATCACAGCTGACCACGATTTGGATTCTTGTAAGTTAGCTCCTTCAGGTGGCCAATCAAGTCTGTCAAATTATGGATGTGGTGCACACATATGCCTATAAAGGGTTGTAGCAGCCTCACCAGATGCTGTGCTGGGAGTACATCGGTGGCCCTATGTTGCTAACTATAGATCGCATCCAAACTTTGTGGGTGTTTGGAAGGCCATATATCCTCAGTGCTATCACCGAGCATTGTCAAAGACTGTTGATGTCCTTATCCTTGAACACACCATTTTTCAGCAAGTTGGAGGTACTTAGTATACAATAAAATGCATGGTCACACACACTGCCTGTACCTACATGCTTCCATGTGCCACCATCCACCGCAGCTTAATGGAGTGCTTAACACCTTGGTACATAGAGCACATATAATCTTGGACGAACAGAACCTATCTCTGGAATTCCAAAACCTGAAGACTGTGTTCTGCAAGAATGGATATGGCAAGCACCAAATCCAAAGGGCATTCCAACAACAGAAGCACAACAGTGACCAAGATGAAGAACAAATGCAAGAAAAGAAAAAAAGCCTGGTGTTTCTACCTTTTGCAGTCAACATGTCATCCAAAAGCAACACGAGACCAACACAGTCTTCTGACCACTGGCTAAGATGTGTGCCTTACTAGGAACACTAAAAGACAATGTTGACCTCAAGAAAGTGCGTGTATACAAAATTCCATGCAACTGTGGCAAACCCTATATTGGCCAAACAGTTCATGTGGTGCAAGATTGATGCAAAGAAAACCAGCACCACACCTGCCGAAGCCAACCAAGCCAACCAGCCATAGCAGAACATTGCATAAATACTGGGCACACAGCGAATTATGATGAGACAAAAGTACTGCGCCTCCAGAAATAACTACTGGGACTGCATCTTCAAAGAGGCCATAGAAATTTACATAACAGACAACCTTGTTAGCAGGGACACTGGTTACCAACTAAGTAAAGCCTGGGAACCAATACTAAGCTCTATCAAGAAGCAACGGTGCAGCCAGACATGAGATCATTTCGTCGTGGCTGCCAAACAAGGATATACTGTGGGTGCACCCGTCATCTACCGCAGTCTCTGTTTCCCCCTCCACCGGATACACCAAGCACCATCAGCACACAGAATCACACCTGGACCCACAAAGGATAAATACTAGTGGCAGAGAGTATACAGACCATTGCATCAACACTACCTGATGATGGCAGAACGGTTATTCAACAAAATATAATGAACATTTGATAATCGTATCTGATTGGATAACCAAGAACCCTTCAAACATCATCCATACTCTTTCATGTCCATCTGCTGTATAATTTTAGGACACATAATAAGCTCAAAAACTGCACCTTTCCCAAATGATATCCTGAAGCTACAGATCAAGGCAACCAAGTTAATGCAGTATTTCTTTATTTCCGAAAAGCATGTTTATTAGCAAAAGTATTATCAAGTGGGTTAATATATAACATTTGTGAACGGATTGAGAATTTCATGCTTGAGAGAACACAACTTGTCACTTTCAATGAAGAGCCAATGAAAGCAGAAGTGACTTCAGGCATGCCACAGAGAAGTGTATTGGGACTGTGGTGTCGATAGGTCACATCGACCACATAAACCATGGTCTTTGAACTCTAACTGCTTGGATGAGCTGTCAAGTTAATGTAGCAGTCAGCCTTTGTACCTTGTACAGTGTACACGTGTATTTTTCTTTGTGCTGAAATATATGTATGTATGTATAGACATTTATGGGAACATGTTTCCAGAATCAGATTTTCACTCTGCAGCGGAGTGTGCACTGACATGAAACTTCCTGGCAGATTAAATCTGTGTGCCGGGCCGAGACTCGAACTCGGGACCTTTGCCTTTGGCGAGCAAGTGCTTGGGTAGCTCAGTTGGTAGAGCACTTGCCTGCCAAAGGCAAAGGTCCTGAGTTCGAGTCTCAGCCTGGCACACAGTTTTAATCTGCCAGGAAGTTTCATTTATGGGAACAGTTTGTTGCGTATACAGTTATCCGTATTCCCGTTTCCCATATTGGTGACCCCGAAGTTTCTGTCTCCTGCAACTTCCGCACCATCTGTGTGAAATCAACAGGTTTTACGTTTGATGCCATGGCTGCCTCATCCAACGTTTTATACGAGGATTTGGAGGCTCAGCTACTACTACCAGGCCACTCCAATCCTCTGCCAATGGTTGTTTCGCCCCTAACTGACAGTGATTTGCGATCTCCAACAAAGTTAACCTCAAACTTTGTAGCTCTACAACGGCTGAGTGTTACGCCATTACCTCAAACAATGGACTCAGGTTTCATGTCACCGGACTGTGCATACCAACATGTGAAAGGTTAAGTGGACAATTTCCAGAATCAGGTAATGATCAATCGCTCAAGTAGTGTTCAAAGGGACCCAAATTCACACACGTGCTTTGATCCTCTAAGCGCCGCAACATCGGTTACCGTAGCGCCATGTGCAACACTGCCATTAATGCAAAACGCACACGTGGTCAACTGCTATAAAGCTATGCCAGTTTTGCCTTCCTCACAATTTAATAACAGACATTTTTATACATGAAGTTTGCCAGACTCAAGCAACAGATCTGTCGCCCAGTTTCTCGACCACGTGAGTTTGAGCACACCCTACGACGCTTGGCCATCCAGGAACGTTGTACCACGACAATGTTATCGCCAGCAGGTTTCCCCAGTGATTTATGGTCCTAACACATGGGCTGCATTTACGATGCACACAAAAAACTCTCGCTGTTGCCACACCGACTACCAAACCAACCCTCCCCTACCCCAGCCCCCCTCCCTCACGGTGGCCCCCGATTCTGACCGTACAGCCGCTCACTCCTTCCGCAGTACTGTCTGCGCCTGCTGCGCCGGCCTTCCACGTCATTTCTGAGGTGTACAATTTAGGTACTGTGCCTTTAACCTCCAGTCCAGTTTATGGGCCTACCTCATGTGCCGCTCATCTGTTCGTTCCCACGGTACCGACAATGCCTGCCTCATCGTGCTTCCATGACTCATCAGGGACATTGCAATGGGCTATTGTTCAGGACATGTTTGCTGGTAACATGCCCACACCAGTAGTGGCAGGTCACAGGACAGCAGGCTTTCGAAGATGTGCCGAAGCCACCCTCATCCCCCCCCATCCCCGGGTGTCTGTCAAAGCTACCTCCTTTATATGAGGACAACCCCGTTTCATGGTTCGCACTTGTGGAGCACCTTCTAGAGTTACATCAGGTGACTGACAACAACTCTAAATTTCTATGTCTCATCACGCACCTCCATGACCACTCAGGCAGGGCTTGTTCCGCCTCTACGCCATTTACACCACCGGGCAGTACTCGTTCGCTCTCTCCTCTTTCCGAGCACTCAAGATTCGCACATGCACCATACATCCCGGTTTACATTCCAGAACAGATAAACAAGAACAAACCTCCTCCACTGTCACAGTCACTGCCACCACCACATCTGGCTCATCCACACTGTTGGTACCACAAGATTTTCGGGGATGAGGCCAAGAAGTGCAGATTACCTTGCTGGCACCCAAACGCCGACTGCAGGATCCAAAAGACACTGAGTCCTGCAGGGAACTTCACAGGCGTCCTCAAACATTGCATTCCATTCACTTGCCCTCTCAGCCGAGCAGTCATTTATACGTGACCTACATTTTGTTGCGGCTTGCTTTCCTAGTCGACACAGGTGCTGACATGTCCTTCATACCTACATCATTGGATCCTCCCATTTTTTCACCAACGAAGTCGCTTCTATGCACTGTGAACGAATCAACATTACAAACTGTCAGCTCTGCTAAAGTTATGGTGCAGCTATCTCCTTCACTACGTTTCCCGGGGACTTTTTACATCACCAACATTGACGAACCAATTCTCGACATGGATTTCTTGTCCCATTACAAACTCTCCCTGAATATAGTCCAAGGTTCAGTGCTACACCACCCCTCTGACACTCAGATACCATGCTCAGGCAATTCTACTCATCGTCCCGTCACCAATTTACTGTTAGAGTACAATGCAGCGGCGCAAATCTGTCAGCAAAACGACGATTTGAAACAGCACATTGCTCACACTTTCGACGAACTCACCGTGGCTCTACCTCACTGCTGCAACTGCAATCCACAGTTCCTTCACCTGATCGACCTTCATCAGCAGACACCAGCATGGACACTAATCAGGGTAGTTCAAAAACATTCAATGCGTGTGACGATTCACGTTCAGTGATCTCTGCAACTGCCACACACATGCAGTGCCATGTGTTTCAAACAGTGCTTCTAATGACAGTTGTGCGTGTGATGCGAACACACCCACCATGCAGGCAGCCGCTCCGCGTGTTGGTAAACATTCCCCCTCTGTCGCGCACCAACTATGTGATTCGGCAGCCATCGCTGTTCCCCGCGCGACACTAATGCCTCTCTCACCCATGCCGGTTACTCAAGGCAAAGCTAACAACAGACAGTCGCTGCGCGCCCTGATCCGCTCCATGCTGGGTGCACAGCTGACCTCTCCAAACAAGGGCACACCACACTCATGTAATAGGCATGTGGCTTTCGTGCAGCTTTTTCCCACTGAGTTATGCCTCCCACTCGGTTATGCCTCATCACACCCCACTCGTCCCAAAGCTTCACGTCAGGACACTAACATTACTCAGCCTCGTGTGTAGTTCTCAGTCTCTTCCGTCACTGATGGAATGATACACAAGATAATGCCGCCCAGGCTGAGATGGAGCTTCCAGTTGTGCGCCTGCTGCCTCGCACTACTCACTCCAACGTCAACGCCCACATGACCTCCCCTCAGGCCTCACATCACAGGCCATATTCCGTACTGCGGGGGAGGGGGGGGGGCCTGTATGGTGTCGATAGGTCACATCGACCACGTAAACCATGATATTTGAACTCTAACTGCTCTGATGAGCCACCATGTTAATGTAACAGTCAGCCTTTGTACCTTGTATAGTGTATCTTTCTTTGTGCTGAAATATATGTATGAATAGACATTTAGGGGAACAGGCAATATAAATAGTAATGTCAGACTTCTTGCATATGATTCAGTTATCTGTAAAGAAATACTGTGTAAAAAGAAGAAGAAGAAAAAGAACAGGAAGAAAATATACCATTTAACCTTGGTAAGATTTCAAAGTTGTGCAAAGATTGGAAACTTGCTTTAAATGTGTATAGCATTGTATAATTACAATATCAATGAGGCACTTATGGAATCAGTCAACTTTTGCATCTCCTGCATACCTGGTTGTAATTATTTGTGGGAATATGGATTGGAAGGATCATATAGGATCAACTGTATGTGATGGACTTCAGTTCATTGATAGGATAGTGGAAAATGTGCAGTCAGGATACAAATAAACTGCTAACAAAACACTTATGTGATCATATCAAATAATACTAACACAGTATTTTTAATGTGTATGGATTAGGAGAGCACAAATGACCATATATTTATTTGAAATAAGAAGCACCATCTTAGAAATGCTCAGAAACCTGTACCGTTAGAGATTTCAAGATAGAAGCCAACTATAATGTGAAAGCCTATTTACAAAGTTCCAATGATGACCATTCAGTGTGAAGTCTAGGAAAGTAGCATAGTACCATATGCATCACTCCAGTAGAAGTAGCAAGGACTACATTAGATTGGTTAAAGCATGTCAGAGGCATTCAAGTAGTAATTTTTCCCACACTCTATATATGAATGGAACAGAAACAGACTGTGCTATAGTATAATATGATGTAACCCTCTCCTGTTCACTTCACAATGGTTTGCCGAGGATGGATGTAGATGTTATCATAGTCTCTGATGCAGATTAAAAATATATATGAAGCTACAAAGAAAGGCAGAATGTAAGAACAATGAAGAGCAGCATATTAAATCAAGCAACAAGTTCTGAATCTTGGAAAATGAAGGTTATGCAGCCATAGCTGAAAGAGGCAATTTTTTAATAAAGATACTTACGTAAATAGCACAAGATTTTGCAGGCATGAAGAAATTAATAAAAAATAAAACAGAAAATTTTTATGGCTGTAAGCAGTTTCAGTCCCTAAGCCAGCACCAGACAGGCAGTGCTATTGTGACTTATGATCCATCTGGAGATTTTTTACATTAATCTTCTTAGTTGAAGGTGCAGTTCATGGTCAACTTCAAACTGATCTTCAGCCTGGATAAAATGCCACAGTGTGATTAGCTATCTGATGATAATTTAAACATAAAAACTCATCGCAGCTGTAAAAGTTTACAGTTGGAACTGAAAACAAACTTGGATTATAATAAGTTACAATTACTGATGTACCACCGTCATAGGGATAACTTTAAAAAATCATACAATATGATAAATTACACAAAATTATTTGTAATTTTTTTGAGAGGACACAAGAATATACAATCAATGTCAAAAAAGGAAACCACACAGAAACATACCTTGTGTGGACACCACATTTCATCGATTAAGATGGCACTGACTACAAGTAGCAATATAGACAAAAATGTCTAAACATCCCAATGTTTATTCATATGTTTATATAGTGTAAGACATGATTCTGGGACCAAAGATAATTTGTAAAAAAAAAATAATGACACTCTGGAAACAATGGCATCCAAAATGTAAGAAAGTAAAGGCACCTGGAGATGATTGCATTTTTACATCAATATCTATACTCTGCAAACCACTGTGATGTGCATGACAGAGAGTACATCCAATTGTACCAGTTATTAGTGTTTCTTCCTGTTGCATTCATGTATGGAGCACAAGAAGAATGATTGTTTGAATGCCTCTGTGTGTTCAGTTCCTATGTGAGTGATATGTAAGGGGATGTAGTATATCCATAGAGTAATCATTTAAAGCCAGTTATTGAAATTTTGTTAATAAACTTTCTTGGGATAGTTTACATCTGTCTTCAAGAGTCTGCCAGTTCAGTTACTTCAGTATCTTTGTGACACTCTCCTATGGATTAAAAAAAAACTGTGACCATTCACACTGGCCTTCTCTGTATACCTTCAATATACCCTGTTAGTCCTATCTGGTACGAGTCCCACACAGTTGAGCAATACTCTAGGATAGGATGTGATGTGATTTGCAGGCAATCTCTTTTCTAGACTGATTCACTTCCCCAGTATTTTACCAATAAACTGAAGTCTAGCACCTGCTTTACCCACAACTGAGCCTATGTGATCAGTCCATTTCATATCCATACAAAGTGTTACACCCAGGTATTTTACGAGTTTGTCAATTCCAACAGTGACTCATTGATATTATAGTCATAGGATCTATGTTCTTTCATTTGGTGAAGTGCAAAATTTTACATTTCTGAACATTTAGAACAATTTCCCACTTTCTGCACTATGTTAAAATCTTATCAAGATCCAACTGAATATTTATGCAGCTTCTTTCAGGTAGTACTTCATTATAGATAATTGTATCATCTGCAGAAAGCCTGATTTTACTATTAATATCGTCTGCAAGATGATAATATACAACATGAAGAGCAAGGATCCCAACACACTTCATGGGGACACACCCAAAATTACTTCTACATCTGACAATGACTTTCCATCCAAGATACCATGCTGTATCCTCCCCACTAAAAAGTTCTCAAACAAGTCACAAATTTCTCTTGATACTCCATATGATCATAGTACTTTGGTCAATAAGCATAGGTGTTGTGCTGGGTCAAATGATTTTTGGAAATCAAGAAAACACTGCATCTACCTGGTTGCCTTGATCAAAAGCTTTCAGTACATCATTTGAGAAGGGTGTGAGTTGGGATTCACATGATCAATATTTTCGAAATCCATGCTGATTGGCATTCTGTTCAAGAATTCAATAGAAGTAGGAAAAGATGAAGCAAAAGTAATAGACAATTAACTTGCATAACTATTTACAAAATGCACAAGAAGGTGATTCCTCAGAACTGGAATGATTCTCCTTCACTTGAAAGAGGGCAAACAAGACGTAAAAATTTAAGGACCCATGAGCCTGTTTTGCACAATGAACACTGTGCTCTCTAAAATTATCATGAACCACACAGAAAAAAACATTATATTTTAATTAAGCAAAGCAACAGACTGACCTATGGATCATCTGCAAGCTAACAAAACTAGAGAAAAGAACATAAATTTAAAAAAAGTAAAAAACCTTTGAGAAACAGTCCACCGACTCAGTTTAAGTCAGTAAACTGAAGAATATGTATCTCAGTGATACAGCTTCCAAATTTCCATATCCTCAAACTAGGAAAATGAAGAAGGAACACACTTTAATGGAATATATCTGGACAACATTTGTTTTCCAGCTGACATTTTACAATTTTTCTTTGTTGCAGATAAACTGTGACCATGAAGGGAAAAATTAAATACAGCAAGTTTGTAAGTATGCCTGAAAATCAATTGTAATGATACTGAAATAATGCACAATGAAAACAGCAAAAAGAAAACAATAAATGTTAACAACAAAGTCATAGAACCTGTTGGTAAATTCCTGTAACCTTTTTATGGCAGTTGAGGACTACCATTTTCCACAGCAAAAGAAATAAACAGAACATTAAAACTAATATGGACGGCTATTCGTAAACTAAACAGTGTTTCAGAACTAAGTTTCCAGTGTCTCTGAAAAGTGAAGCTTACATTCAGAGTTGATTGCCAGTTTTGACTTGCAGCAGAGAGATGTAGAGTTTTAATCCAAAACCTATTTAAAAACTGAGGGTTTCTCAGCAAGCACTAGTGAGATAAAATCTGTGAAATATGAGGTGAAATAGCAAAACAAACAGATCAGACAGACCAGACAAATAAATTGTATGTGTACAAAGGAAGTTCTCTACAGGATTCCAAGAGATCAGGAAAGACTGAGGTGACCTGTAACAGGAAATGTGTAGTTGCCTTTGGAAAAACACAGGAGCAACATGGATACACATAGATGAAGACATACTACACAAAAATATGTAAAGGAGGCCTGTATCCAGCAGCAGACGTTCAATGGCCAATGATGATGCTGATGATGATGATGATGGGGGATGACGATATTGATATAGATATATATATATATATATAGAGAGAGAGAGAGAGAGAGAGAGAGAGAGAGAGAGAGAGACAGTTGAACCATGATCACAATTCAGGCTCTTCCTATTGAACCATGGGCCTTGCCATTAGTGGGGAGGCTTGCATGCCTCAGCAGTAGAGACAGCTGTACTGTTGGTGCAACCACAACAGAAGGCTGTCTGTAACATCAGCCATAACGGCCTTGCTGTGATGGTCCTATAAACAGCTGAAAGCGAGTGAAAACAACAGCCATAATTTTTGCCATGGGCATGCAGCTCTACTATATGGTTAAATGATGGAGGCATTCTCTTGGGTAAAATATTCCAGAGGTAAAATAGTCCCCAATTTAGATCTCCAGGTGGGGAACACTCAGGAGGATGTTATTGTCAGGAGAAATGAAACTGGCATTCTAAGGATAGGAGTGTGAAATGTCAGATCCCTTGATCGAGCAGGCAGGTTAGAAAATTAAAAAGGCAAATGGACAGGTTAAAGGCAGACATAGTGAGTGTTAGTGAAGTTTGGTGGCAGGAGGAACAGGACATCTGGTCAGGTGGATACAGGATTATAAATACAAAATCAAATAAGGGTAATGCAGGAGTAGATTTAATAATAAATAGAAAATAGGATCATGGATAAATTACTATCAACAGCACAGTGAACACATTATCGTAGCCGATACAGACACGGAGCCCACGCCCACCACACTAGTACAAGTTTACATGCCAACTAGCTCCACAGATGATGAAAAGATTGAAGAAATGTATGATGAGATAAAAGAAATTATTTTGATAGTTAAGGAAGACAAACATTTAATAGCCATGGGGAACTGGAATTCGATAGTAGGAAAAGAAAGAGAAGGGAAAATAACAGGTGAATATGGACTGGTGGAAGGAATGAAAGAGGAAGCCACCTGGTAGAATTTTGCACGAAGCATAATTTAACCATAGCTAACATATGATTTAAGAACCATGAAAGAAGGTTGTAAACTTGAAAGAGAGCTGGAGACACTAGAAGGGAAAGGAATACAGTAGCAGAAGGATGGCTAGTACTGAGAGATGAAATAGTGAAGGCAGCAGAGAATCGAGTAAGTAAAAAGATGAAGGCTAGTAGAAATCTTTGGGTAACACAAGAGATATTGAATTTAATTGGTGAAAGCAGAAAATATAAAAATGCGGTAAATGAAGCAGGCAAAAGGGAATAAGAAAATCTAAGAAATGAGACTGACAGTAAGTGCATAATGGCTAAGCAGGAATGGCTAGAGGACAAATGTAAGAATTTAGAAGCATTTGTTGCTAGGGGAAAGATAGATGCCACTTACACAAGCCCTCTCCCCAGTCAAGTTGCAGCACCAGTACAGAATAGTCAGCTGCTCCAATGTAGCTCTGCATTTGTAAATGTGTTCTGTACTACCTAACTATGAAGAAGGACATTGTCCAAAAGCTTAGCAACTTTTGTTGTTTACGTATTTATAGACTGTTCAACAGAGCCAAACACAGAATTGTTATCTGTGCTGCTTTCATTAGTTATATAGCACATAACATTCCATTATCATATTCAGATGTATAGGAAAGTAGTCTGCTGGACAATAATATTTGCCAATGAAAAGTTGACATTGCGGTCATAAAATACAAGTAAAGTAATGTGGAGAGCACCATAATTAAAAACAAAACAAGTAAAGTACCCCACAAAAAAAGGAAAAAAGAATCACACTTATGTTCAAGAACACCAGAACTTCGCACAGTTAATATTTAAATACACTAATTGTGGAGAGAAGGAAAGACAGTTCATTCTCATATTTATGAGATTATCACTGGACATTCTCAGCCACCTTGGAAGATGCAGTCCTCTGCTGTGAACAGTGCTTATACTATTGTCACATAAAACAGTTTGCTTTCTTCCAGCGAGATTTTAGGTGCTACTCAGTAGCCACAGTGAGATTATTCAGATGTTACAACAGACCTACCACACCTCACTAGGGAACTGCCCAGTCTGACAAGTCAAAAGCTGCCCTGAAATTTTTTATACAAGAAGAATACACTAAAAGAAACACAACGTAAAATTTTAGTTGCTAAGACACATTGCAAGAATTAAAAAAAAAAAAAATGTTGAAATTGCCAAATTCATAGCTTGCCAGGTGGCTGGGAAAATGTACACCTTTACCATAGCTATACAGAACAACATATGCACTATGCGGTGGGTACGTGCCCTTGGTTGGTGGCACGTTGGTAAACTGATAACACTGCACAGCATGATCGTAGTTTGTAAAGCAAATTTCAGTTTCCATTGATAGTTTCTCTGACACAGTTGGTCACAGTTACTATTCACTCAAATCTGCAACTCTTTTAATGTTTATAATAATTAGCAGTTGGCCTTGCGGTGCAGGTGCCATAGTTTCACAGTAATGTGGAATTCGATTAATTAGTTTTATCCTTGCAAGATGAAATATGAAGACCAGGGCATACAATTAAAACCATCTACTTCTCCTGAAGACCATGTATGTGTTATTTATTAGTTAATTTCTTGGTTATTCATTACAATGAAGCTGACATTTCTTTAGAAATTGTAGAAACATTAGAAGAAACATGAAATAACTCAGAGGGTTCTACAAGTCATGATTCAAACAATGACAGATGT
This sequence comes from Schistocerca serialis cubense, assembly GCF_023864345.2. NCBI lineage: Eukaryota > Metazoa > Arthropoda > Insecta > Orthoptera > Acrididae > Schistocerca > Schistocerca serialis. The sequence goes on from NC_064638.1 coordinate 929,280,759, forward strand.
GCTAATAAAAGTCCAGAACAAAAAACAGAGTGCCTTTGAAGCCCAAAGAAAACATGTATAGTAATAGATTTTAGCAAGAGATAAAATGCTGTAAATTTCTTAGTTAAATGAAGGAGGGAGAAAAATCTTAAACTTAAGCAATGTGCAAAGCCAGTTTTTTTTCGTAAAATCTGTACATGAACTGTTTAACAGAAGAAAGATTTATATCAAGTATGAAATATGCATGAAAATGAACCTCACAAAAGTATAAAAGAAAAATTATTCTATCAATTTAGCACTGCTTGTGAGAATCAATGCACCACTGAGGGAGATCTACACCATTGGGAACTCGGAATAAGAAGTGAGTTGAACATTGCTGATTTCCAGGTTTCTTCGACATGATCAAACAGATTCCAGAAATTGTACATAACAAGAAGTCACAAATTACAAACTTCACAACTAAATGTGCAGAGAAACTTGTACCTAGCGTAAAGCGAAGGTTCTGGTTATCCTCTAGACTGCTGTGTATAAAGCCAATCAGTTGGATTTCATGCAAACCACAATTTATCGTTTCGAGTGAAAAAAAAAGACAGAGTTGTATGTACAGTCGATGAGTGCTATGACGCATTTGTATACAACAATGCCACTGGTAAGTATCAGTGGATTACTGTTTCTGCAGCTATAGCTCTGCCTTCAGGAACATCAAAGCAAATTAGGACCAACAATTAAAAAAGGAATGTTTACTTGCCAAAGGCTTGTAATCAAAGTAGCAAAATCTAGAAAAATGGGAGAGAATAATGTTCAATGTTACATCTGACACTTCTTACCATTTGCAGAAAATAATGTGTTGCTTTTGTTGGACTCTTGGCCTGCACATAGTGACACCTGTCATCAGGAGGATGATAAATTATACATAACCAGGTGACAAAAGTTATGGGATAGCGATATGCACAAAAACAGGTGGAGGAAGTATTGCATACAGAAGGTATAAAAGGGAAGTGCACTGTCAGAGCTGTCATTTGTATTCAGGTGATTCATGTGAAATGATTTCCAACTTGATTATTGCTGCACAGCGGGTATTAACAGACTTTGAACACAGAATGATAGTAGGAGATCACATGGGACTTTCTATTTCAGAAATCATTAGAGAATTCGTTGTTCTGAGATCCACAGTGTCAAGAGTGTGCCAAGAATTTCAGTGCAATTTCAGGCATTACCACTCACCATGGACAATGAAATGGCCAATGGCCATTACTTAATGAGTGAGAGCAACGGTGTTTGCATACAGTTGTCAGTGCTAACAGACAAGCAACACTGCATGAAATAGCCACAGAAATTAATGTGGTATGTATGACGAATGTATCCACTATGACAGTGTAGCAAAATTTGGTGTTAATGGACTATGGCAGCAGACAAACGACACGAGTGCCTCTGCTAACAGCACATCACCTGCAGCACCTCTCTTGAGCTTGTGACCATACTGAGTGGACCATAGATAACATGGCCTGGCCAGATGCATGGTGGAACAGGTCATCTGGTCTACCTGAACCGATCATTGACTGGTCACATTCAGCTACCTGGAGACCATCTGCATCATTGACTTCACATTCCCAAGCAATGATGGATTTGTTATTGATGACAATGCATCATGTCACCAACCCACAGTTACTCACAACTGGTTCGAGAAACACACTAGATAATTTGAGCAAATGATCTGGCAAGCCAGACTGTCCGCCTCTGAACATTTATGGCACATAATCAAGAGGTCAGTTCGTACACAAAAACCTGCACTGGCAACAATTCTGCAATTATGGATGTCCGTAGAAGCAGCATGTCTCAATATTTCTGCAGCGACTTGTTGAGCTACATCAACTTGCTGCACTTCGACGGGAAAAAGAAGACTCAGCACAATGTTAGGAGGCATCCCATGACTTTTGTCATCTCAGAGTATAACTCTCATTCCACCCAGTACTAACTGTGTGTTTCAGACTCCCAATAAAGAAAACTTCTAGCACTTTAAAGCAGTTTTCAGAAAATTGTTTGGCAGTGCAATTTTTGAAAGCTCTTTTGTCATTTCAGGTTTATCTGGAGAACAGTTTGTCATTTCTGCACTATCAGTTTGCATCACCACGTTTTTACGAATTTAATCATGTATGACTGGCATGGAACACAATGGACACAACCATTTCTTACTCATGTACACCTACATCTTTACTCTGCAAACCACTGTGAAATGTGTGGGGGAGATTACATACCATCGTATCAGTTCTTATGGTTTCTTCCATACCATTCATGTAAGCAGTGTGGGAAGAAAATTTGTTTGAATATCCGTGCTGTAATTATTCTGATCTCATCCCCATGATCCCGAAGTGAGCAACACGAAGGGATTGTAGTACATTCCTATCGTGATCATTTAAAGTCAGTTCTTGAAACTTTGTTAGTAGATGATCATGGGATCATTTGTGTCTGTCTTCAAGAATCTGCCAGTTCAGTTTCTTCAGTATCTCTGTGACACTTTTCCAAAGATCAAACAAACCGATGATCATTTGTGCTGCCCTTCTATGTATGCATCAATATCCCCTGTTAGTTCTATTTGGTACAGCTTCCGCACACTTGAGCAATATCCTCGGTTGCTCGAGTGATTTGCGAGCAATCCCATTTGTAGACTGATTACACTTTCCCAGTTTCTACCAATAAACCAAAGTCTATCACCTGCTTTACCCTCAACTGAGCCTGTGTGATCTTACCATTTCATATCGCAGGTATTTGTCTGAGTTGGCTGATTCCAATAGCAACTCCTTGATATTATAGAATAGGATACTACATTTCTTTGTTTTATGAAGTGCACAATTTTACATTTCTGGACATTTCCAGCAAGTTGTCAATCTTTACACTACTTTGAAATGTTAACTCAACATCTGACTGAATGTCTATGTTTGTCTCGGATAGTATTTCAATATAGATAACTGCATCATGTGCAAAGAGGCTGAAGTTACTATTAATATTTTCTGCAAAGTCACAAATACAGCACAGCAAAGTCACAAACAGCAAGAGTGCCAACACACTTCCCTAGTGCACACTTGAAATTACTTCTACAACTGACGATGGCTCCCATCCAAGATAACATGGTGCGTCCTCCCAACCAAACAGTCCTCAAATCCAGTCACAAATTTCATTAGATACCCCATATGATTGAACTTTTGAGAATAAGTGCAGGTGCGGTACTGAGTCAAATGCTTTTCAGAAATCAAGAAATACATCATCTACCTGACTGCCTTGATATAAGGCTTTCAATAGTGAGAAAAGTGAGAGTTAGCTTTCACATGATTGATGTTTTTGGAACCCATGCTGTTTGGAACAGACGAGCTTATTCTGTCCAAAATATGTCATTATGTTAGAACTCAGAATATGTTCAAAGATTCTACAACAAATCAATATGAGGGATATCAGACGGTAGTTTTGTGGATCACTTCTACTACCCTTCTGGTAGATGGGTGTGATCTGTGCTTTCTTCCATCTACTTGGCAGAGATTTTTGTTTGAGGAATCTATGATAGATTACAGATGGAAGAGGGGCGAACTTTGTCTCAAATTCAGTATATAATTTGACAAGGATTCCATCAGTCCCTGGAGCTTACTTCACTTTTAACGATTTCTGCTGTTTCTCAACACCATGACACAAATACTTTTTCACTCACTTGTTTGGTGGTAGAAGTATCAAATTGGGGAAATTCTCTTGGGTTTTCCTTTGTAAAGGAATATTTGAAAAGGAGTTAAGCATGTCACCTTTTGCTCTGCTACCCTCAATTTCAGTTCCTGTCTCGTTCACTAGGGATTCGACACTAACTTTGGACCTTAACAGCTTTTACATGTGACCACAATTTCTTTGGGTTTTGTGAAAGGTCATTTGATAGTATTTTGCTATGGTAGTTCCTGGGGGCATCACGCATTACTCTCTTGATAGCCAAATGTGTTTCATTCAGGCTCTCTCTATTTATAGCGCCACACTGTTTTACACTGTTATGCAGTAATCTCTGTCTCTCTAGAAGTTCTGGACTGTGACTGTATACCGTAAAAGTTTCCTCCCATTATGAACTGTTCTGCTGGGTACATGTCTACCCAGTGCATGGGATTTTTTTTTTTTTTTTTTTTCTTCCCACTTGAGCCATAGTGCCTCTACATGTTCCTGCCTTGTGCTGAATGTTTCAAGTTCCTCATTGAGATATGACACTACTGATTTTTTATCTAGTTTACTGAGCATAGGTATCTTTCAAGTATCTTTCTGCTTATTTTAGTTGTCCCGGTACTTTGGAAATCATTGTTGCCACAACCATGTCATGTTCACTGATACTAGATTCAATGTGGACATCCTCAAAGATGTCAAGTCTATTTGTTGCCATTAGACCATTAGATCCAATACATTTCTATTATTAGTGGGGCTCCTAACTATCTGTTCTAGGTCATTTTCAGAGAAGGCATTTAGTAATGTTTCACAGGATGTCTTATTCCCATCAATAAAACTAATTTTCCCAATTGACTGTTGGATGATTGGTGTGACTGGGGAACTTAGACGTGAACTGAGGTTCTCGCTAAAATTTTCAGTTACATTAGGAGATGAGACTCATGGGCATTAAAAGGATCCAGTTATTTTATGCCCACCCCAGACAATCTCACAGGCACCTTGAATTTCTCAAGTGGATTTGAATTTCTTTATTGTGACAAATGCATCACCCACATTTCCCCATCCCTTTGGTGTATACTTAAATTTTCCCCAAAAATCTCACTGCTATCAATTTCAGGTTTCAGCCCACTTTCAGTACCTAGTAATATGTTAGCTTCACTGCTTTTAGAAGCATGCTTCAGAGTTAACCATTCACATTTTAATACTCTCATCTGTGGGGGATTTCTTTTACACTGATACCTCTGGGTTTCCTACAGTTGTTTTTGATTGGCTGGGGAATCACTTATCCATAAAAACAAAATTAAACTAAAAATAAAACCAGCAATTACTGCCATGTGATTAAAGGCATTAACTTTCTTTCCGGGGGTACCTGGTGTAAAGAAAATTTGTATTTTCGTCATCCAATACACACTTCACATTTTTGTGACTACTACAGGAATAAACAAGGAACTTTCTCACCATCAGCAAATTATACATTATTCAAAAATATTGCACGACCTGTGCTACAGGAATTGTTATAAAATAATGTCAATAAATTAAAGCTTCAAATTATGTAAGCCATTTGTAATGTAATATATGTTGCCTTGATTTTCTTTCTCCTGTTCATCACTTGTGTCACAATTACATCTCTGCAGTAGTTGTGTGCCTTACAAACTGAAGTTTTGACAGTGCATTTCTTTTGATGCATTCTTCTTGCATGAAAATATTCAGGGTTGGCTTCAACATGTCAGACAAACATCCTCTTGGCAGCATTCAGGGGATGGGAACAGTCTGCGATTGAATCTTTCCCCAGTTTCGTACATAAAAGTGTTCTGTGATTGTAAACATCAAAAAGCAGATTTGTCAGACTGCATTACAAGTATCCATTGTAATTTACAATTTGAACCCTATTGGCAGCAAAACTTTTCTAACATGGTTTAAAAGATGTTGGATAATGAAGACTGACGAAGTTATAATTGACTCAACTTTCACACCCTCCATAGTCATCATTGTCTTTGGACGCATTTAGTTCACATGGCTATGGAAACACTCCAGTTAACACCTATATTTCATACTTTAAGGTTCATCAGGCTGTTATTGCTAAGATTATGTAAAACAAATCGAGATTTTCTGTGTGATAATATTGCTATGCACACTTAGATCAAAAGCTGAACAGCTTTTGATTAGCTTATATTCTACATTTATTCATCTGTGATGGTTGAAGGCTACCACTCTACAGGCCTTGGCATCATGCTCCTAGACCAAAGTGATTCAGATAAAAAGGCAGTAAATGGCTCAGCTGATAATACTGACATATATAGCAAGCAGCAGATACCAAATCAAAAGTGGTGTGCAATGGAAACAACCAATGACTAAGTATTTGGAGAAAACTTAGAGCATCAGTAAGTAATTTATACAACAGACATTGTTGATAAATTGTTTAAACAACTACCTATGTCCACAGCAGGTGGTTCTGCTGCAGCAGCCTCTTGACAGTCAATGTGTTAAGGGCATTTCGTCAGCACGAAGTATCGTGCTGGGGGAAGAAGCCATGAGAACAAGTTGGCATGAAGAGTTAAAAATGCATTACCATAAGTATTTAATTCTACACTGAAGGGAAAAGAAAGGCATGCAATGCTGAAAACAAAATACTGTAGAAATGAAAACTTAGAGCATTATTAAACAACTGAGAAATACAGTGAGAAACAGATTCTATATTACAGCTGTGAGTGACGATGTAAGTCATTGGGCACTTAAATATGATGCAGCAACATAAAAAAAAATAAAAAAATATAAAAAAAAAAAAAAAAAAAAAAAGAGTTTGAGATGGCATTTCTTCCACAGCACTGTCCCCTAGAAATGTATTGGGAAGCACTGGCTCACATAGTTAAGCCAAACCAACTGCAAACAAGCAACAAATTCCACCAAAATACTTTCACATGACTTCCTGTCATTACTTCTTATCATGCACTTTTCGGTATTATAGGTCTGTTGCACAACATGTAAATAAGATGTAGATATAATATACTAACAACCTAAACAATTTAGGCCATTGACAAGTTAATCCAGGCACTACTTTAATATGATATTCATGTAAATATCCATAACTGCATTTTAATGCTCACCACTTTCCTCCCCCTCCCCCCCCTTCTTCAATCAATCATGTTTCCAAAGTTGACACTTTGTCAGGAGCACGTGCACATTCCTAAACCTCTCGTGACAAAGAGCAAACTAAAACTAGGAAGTTCTCAAGTTTGGGCCCCTTACTAATTTTAACACCAATGAGACATTGCCACCAAATTATGTAATATTAAGACACTTTACCAATAAGATCTACACTATCCCTAATGAAATAGACAATTCAACAAGATCTTGTATTTGACAAGACTTTCTGCACAAAATACCTCAATACAGCAGGTAATCTAAGCATATCAGTCTAAAAATATTCTCAACTGGAATTTCAGGGTAGCAAAATTAAAAGAAAACTTTCTTGCAAAATTTTTAATAACCATAAAATTACATAAATAATGAAATATTGTTAAATAATATGTTCAGTCTTAACATGCAAATTTTTATACAATTTTCTACATTTCCTTCACGAAGAAACATTTTGGCTTTCTGGTTTCTCTTGTTCCGTTTTTACTTCAGCTGGTTTAAGATATGCATTTATATAATTCGTAAGTTGTACCACAGCTATCAATGAAGCAATATACTCCTGCACATTTTCTCTGTTCAGATTCTGAACTTGTTTTACCAGTGTACTGTATACACGTTGTGCAAGTTTACTGGAAAGACGGCCCACTGTACTAACAGTATGAGCAACCTTGTCATCTTTTGAGGAAACTGGAACTGAAATAATAGCCCAGTGTTAAAATACTGCTCACCAACGCATTTTTTTTGGCTACTTCACTGAAACATCTTTGAAAAGATTTTTGCAACTTACCTGCTTGCTTCTCATCTTCACCAGGTGGGAAATAGTAGTCCAAGTATTTTTCCGCTACTGCTGCAGTGCTGTCAACAGTTGTGACAGCAGCAAGGCCATACTTTGTGCTCAACAACTCATTTGCCTTGTTCCAGCTGAGCTCTTTCAGGCTCTTTGCTTTCTGCACACCAGCATCCTTCACTGTTGACACTTTGCTGCAGGTTGGCCGTAAAGTTGCAGCAACATAGTTCTTTGTTGTTTCATATATCTGAAGAAAAAGTTAAAAACTTTAACATATATTTTGAATATGGACATTCCTATAATCTCTGGATGTACTATCACAACAGACAGCAAAATCAAGAAGTTACTTCCTCTTCTATGGGGGAGACTACAGCGCTGTCACTGATACCACTGAATGCTCCGATCAGCTGCCTTTTGTTCAAATAGCTACAAAATTGTTAATTTTAAAGTCCACTTTAAACAGCATGCTTTTTCTACCAGCCCGACACGTTCCACATCATTACGAAGTGTCGTTATCATGATCTATGGAACAAGTACTAATCAAATCTTTTAATCTGTTACTAAGATGTGTCAAATGGAACTAAACTTTACTTACGAAAGCTTAATCATAGAATACACTAAACGGTAAATCTTAGTCCAACACCTAGAAACAAACTGGTTAGACAACACGATACAAAACAGTACGTCAACATGGTCGTTGAAGATAATCAGAAGGGACTTCAGCTATTTCTATACTCGCTAGAACAAGTATATTTCCATTTTCCCCCTTACGTGGTAATAATCTTAAATTCACAGTTTTTTTTCAGCCCTCAAACAGTTACGTTAATCATAATACTTTTTTCTGTTGCTTACCTGTTGCGGCTGTTCTTTGATAATTGGTAATCTTTCTTCCACCAGCGAAAGTCCTTTGCATAGCGTTCCATCAACCATTTGAATGGGTTGTTCCAGTTTCTTCGCCAAGGGAGCAGCATGTTCCATTGCCTTATTCACTGTTGCTTCAGCAGTAGATAATGTCCAGTTAATGACACTATTAGATCCTTTAACCCTGTTATACATGTCAGCCGATTGATTCAACGCCATTTCAACAACAGGGAGCGTCCTAACTCTGTCGACGCATTCCAGTCTTGGTGCTACAGACATATTCTGCGCTTCGGCCATTGTAATCCCTTCCTTTAAAAGTAAATTACAGTACAATAAAACTAACGACACAGATACGTACTGTAATCAAAATGTGACTTCAACCACTACCAGCTTACCAGAAACAACACAAACGAAAAAGCCACAACACAAAGCTGTAAGTGTTGAACACAACTAGTTCCACTTTGCCGCTCGCCGCGAGTTATATACTATCGCAGGCAATGAGCGATTGTGGAGGGGAGAGGTCCAATAGTAACACGTGACGTCGACGTAGTCTCTGCAAAACATGGTCGATGATCGACTAACGAAGTTTCGAGAGCCACGTCACTGCCGCCTGTATTAGAGGCGGCCGTGACTGGGTGCAACGCGAAGCTGCATTTCGTTCAGTGTAAAGCAACATTTTTAGTGAACCTGGAATACATGTTTAAACTCCTCTTGCGACGTTTCCTGTGGGTCTTGGTGCTGCCTAATGACATTATATGTGTTAATCTGGTGAAATATATTAAGCTGGACCGGTAATGTAGTTTGTATGAGGCGCCAACACGCCAACATTATTTTACTTTTGTGACGGATGCAGTCATTATTAATAAATGATAAATATCGTCAGCCAGAAGAGTTTTTAAGAGCATCCTTTTCAGACATGCTTGTTCAAAAACAAAAGGTGGCGTTGAAAAATGGGAACACGAAAATCGAGTTTCATGAAAAATGTAAGAAAAGAACGAGTCTTTATGATTTCAGTGCAAAAAACAGTATCGTTGTTCGACCTGGAAAATGTTACTGCTGCGAAGTTAAAGCAAAAAACGCAAACGAAATCATTACAAGATCGAACTATAATGTGGCAAATGTACATTCAGTGACATCCATATGTAAACATTGTGATGACTTTCGTCTCATATTAACTACAAAAAACAGTGAAATCAGTGAACTTAAAAGGACTGTAGCCTTGTTGGAGAAACAGCTGTAACATTTTGGTTGTAAAACTCAACAGAACATCGACTCAACTTTAAACAAAGATCGGCTACCAGTGAGATAAACAATGGAAGAACGACTGTGGAAACCAGCGCAAAACTTGGAAATATAAAAAAAGTGCATCAAATAGCTGTAATGACAAACGTGATTCAACAAACACTGTCACTCAGAAACATCTAAGTCCAGATAATAATTACAAACAACAACAACCGTGCACTGTAAATTTTTCGCGCGTGTCACATCGTGAACACAGTAATGTAATTAAAAAAATTAGTCGACTGGCTTCAAGTGTGCAAAAAAGAACAAAAAGTCTTAAATTTTGCTGATTATCATGGACGTCAGATAGCAGAAAAGGTGGCAGATACAAAAACTAACCCAAGTGTCCACGCCTTTGTCAAACCAGGAACAGGCATTGCAGAAGTGACAACAACAGTGACTGTGTCGTAATTTTTGCAGGTGCAAAAGATATTGCTCATCACTGTTCTTGAAAGTGTGCTACGCAAATTAGACACCACAAATGTAGCTATTGTAAATCAACCACACCGATACAATCTACCTCCTTGGTTATGTGTAAATAAATTAATAGGAAAAATAAACAAAGAGATAGATGAAGTATGCAAAAAATTGCTGTATGTGAACTTAATAAATGTAAGCACATTAGATGGATCCATGTATACCGGCCATGGCCTTCATTTAAATCACAGTGGGAAACAATTTTTGATTGAAGAAATCTGTCATTTAGCAAATTTGAGTCACAACAGGTATAGTATAGAAGCAGTCCAAAGTACCTTGGACAAATGGGTTATAAAAAAAGATGTGGTAGCTTATAGAAATGGAGTAAGACATTTTTAGGGAAGTAGTGTGTATCACAAAAAAAGGTGATGCAGAATTAAATTTCAAATACACATTGAAGAGTGTACACCAAAATGTGCAGTAATTAACAAACAAATTTGATGAAGTAAACATACTCCTCAATAATTAATGAAAGAAGTTTCAGTTTTATATTATTGTGAACACTGGTTACAGAATGAGTATTTTCAATCCTTAAAATATTTCATTTTAATCTTGCAAACTGCTTTTGTAGAATGGAATCAAAGCATCTGAGAACTTGCATATGTGTAAAAGATAATGTAGATTATAAGATTATAGCCTCTGTTTGCAAACTAGTGTGTGAAAGAGACTTTGAAATCTCAGCTGTTGAGTTAATGTCTGAAAAAACTATTATTTTATGTGTGTATAGATCTCCTGTTAGCAACATAAGTGTTTTTTTCTGAAGAACTGGACCTTGCTTTAGGCAAACTCAAGACCACTGGGAAAACACTGGTACTGTGTGGAGATTTTAATACTGACTTTCTGAGCCATAGCCTTCACAGGGGAAAGTTCTTAAATATTATAAAAGCCTACAATCTTTGTCTGACTGTTAGCTCTCCAACACATGTACTATGATACCAGCTACAGTGATCACCTTTCACGATTACTAACCATACCTGTAAATAACATTTTGTCCAGTGTACAAAATATTATCCATAAAAGGTTTTATACTCAGAAAAATATTGAATACTTCCAGTATCTAATCAGTGAACAATCTTGGAGAGAAGTATATGATACTTCTATTACCAATGAAAAGACGGAAGATTTTTTGAACATTTTGCCTGCCACTGGATCCTGTTACCCTTCAAAAAAATGGTTCAAATGGCTCTGAGCACTATGGGACTCAACTGCTGTGGTCATAAGTCCCCTAGAACTTAGAACTACTTAAACCTAACTAACCTAAGGACAGCACACAACACCCAGCCATCACGAGGCAGAGAAAATCCCTGACCCCGCCGGGAATCGAACCCGGGAACCCGGGCGTGGGAAGCTAGAACGCTACCGCACGACCACGAGATGCGGGCTGTTACCCTTCAGTTTCTGTAGTATTTTTTGTTGTTGCATCAAGAGGTAGATTTCTTTGTTGATCCTCCTTATCCACTTTTTCTTAATGGTCCCGATATCTTCCACATTACTCTCCTTTCAAATATTAATAGTTTCTCCACTTCACATTTTATGATGTTCCAGGTTTCTGAACTGTATTTGATTGGTTCAAATGGCTCTGAGCACTATGGGACTTAACTTCTGAGGTCATCAGTCCCCTAGAACTTAGAACTACTTAAACCTAAGTAACCTAAGGACATCACACACATTCATGCCTGAGGCAGGATTCGAACCTGCGAACGTAGCGGTCGCGTGGTTCCAGACTGTAGTGCCTAGAACCGCTCGACCACCCCGACTGGCTGTATTTGATTGCTGGGCATATCACTGTGTTATAGATTCTCACCTTAGTATCAACTGATATTGATTTTCAGCTGAATGTCTCCCTGGGAGAATACATGTGTTTCCTTGATGTCCATTTCTATGTTTTTGTTGTTGGTAAACCAAGGTCCCAAGTACTTGAAGTGTAAACTCTCTTGAACGTCTTGTCATCTGTCTCAAGAAATCCTTGCTGCTCTTGTCTTCTTCCTAATTGCATTAACTCAGTTTTGTCTTCATTCACCTACAGTCCAAACTTCTGTGCATAGTTGTCCATTTTCTGGTACATTTCTTTTATCTCATGGAGTGATTCACTCAGCGGTACTATATCATCTGCATACACGAGACAGTTAAAATTACCATTCATCTGTACTCCGTCACATTCCTGTTGCTCGCAATCCCTTGTTACTTTCTCTAAGATGAGATTGACCAAAATACATGAAAGAGCACCTCCCTGTCTAAGACCTGTACCTTTCTCATGTGACCTCTTGCTGATCCATCCATACAGGTTTGCACTATTCTCACTAGCTTCTCACGGATTCTTAAGTTGTGCAGTGCATTGGTTAGGCTCTTCCTATGGATAATGTCGTATGCACATTGAAAATTGATGAACACACTACAGATGTTTTTTTATCATAGTCTCAGTGTTTTCCAAACAGTTGTCCTAGGGTGAAAATGCGATCTATTGTCGATCGGTTTGGTCGAAAGCCAGCAAGGTATTCCCCAATGTTATTCCCTATATAATTATCTGAGGACAGTGATAGTCAGTACTTTGTAGGTTACATTCAACAAGCTGATATCTGTCTAGTTGCCTCGTTCCATTTTCCTTTCCTTCTTTATTAGGTACATTATGATCAGTTTCTATTCTTCTGGCAATGTCTGATTCTTTCGTAACACCTGGATCAATTTGTATATTTCTAAATGCAAGCTCTCACCTCTCTCTTTGATTAATTCTCCTTTTATTCTGCCCTTACTTGTTGTTTCTGCGTTTTTTGATTGTAATCTTCACATCTTCTTTTGTCATTTCCCATTTTTTTTCATCTGTCCTTTCCTCTGTTGAGTCTGCAAGTAGCAGATTCAGGGCGATTCAGCAGTTCTGAGAAGTATTCTCTCCATCTTTCTACAATTCTTTCCTTGTCATTTATCAAGTTGCCGTTCTTATTGGTAATGAAATAGGTTGAGCTCTGAAATCCACATTTGCGATTTTTATGCACTGGAAAAATAGTCTTGAATTATTGTTGTGGTTCTCTGCCACAACTTGTTCTAATAATCTGATTAGATATATTCTCTTTACTGTTTTCAGAATTCGCTTTGCGTCCTTTCTGATATTGAGAAAATGTTACCTTTTCTGGCCGGAGTGGCCGAGCGGTTCTAGGCGCTTCAGTCTGGAACCGCGCGACCGCTACGCTCACAGGTTCGAATCCTGCCTCGGGGATGGATGTTTGTAATGTCCTTATGTTAGTTAGGTTTAAGTAGTTCTAAGTTCTAGGGGACTGATGACCTCAGATGTTAAGTCCCACAGTGCTCAGAGCCATGTAAACCATTTTTTTTTGTTACCTTTTCTGCTCATGTTCCCTGTCAGCCAGCCACTCCTCCATCATATTCCTTCTCTTTTGTGTAGCCTTGTGGCATGTATCATTGAATCATCATCTCTTCTTCATTCTCTTTTTTTCTTCTTAGCATATTATCTGTAATACTTAGTACTGTGGCCATTATTTCTTCCCACCTTTCCTCTATGTTCTCTCTTACTTCTAGGTTTTCTAGGGTCTCAAAATGGCTTTTGATTTCATAGTATACTGTTCTTTAATTGCATCTTCTCGCAATTTCCCGACATTCAGAGCAGGTTCTATTGTCTATATATGCAGGTAAACATTAGTTTAAGTTTACACATAATGAGGAAGTGGTCTGATGCACAGATGGCTCCGCTATATGACATGACGTCCATGACTCTACGCTATAACGCTGGTCCACCAAGGAGTGATTGATCTGGTTGATAGTGGTTCTATCCGGTGAGCAAAACATTCCATTATGTATAACTCACTCTCAAGTTCTTTGATGTAGCTATGTTGAACATCCACTGACCATTCTCATTGGTCTCGTCATGCAAACTGTGCCTTCCTAAGTTGGTATATAGAATTCTTCTTTTCCTGCTTTTGCGTTAAAATCGCCCAGAACTATCTTCATATTTATAGTTGGTGTGCTCTCAGTTGCTCATTCTAGTCAGTCATAGAATTCTTCCTTCGCCTCACCTCTTTTATCTTCTGTCGGGGTGTGAACATTGACAAGTGTGATGTGCGACACTTGGTTTCTGTGTACTAGGTAGGATATTCTTTTGTTAACAGCTTTGAATTCTTTCCTATTGTTGCTTTGTGATGTATTGCAAAACCAGTGCCAAATTCATGTTTATCTGCATGCCCTCTGTAAAATAGTACATTCATCTTCTTTTTGAATATCCTCACCCAGACATCTTGTCCAATTTATATCAATTAATTTCTGAGACAATAGTGTGGATAATTCCTTGTCTGTATAGGCTGTGAACATTCCAAGAGCTAGAATTTAAATTTCCAAATCTTACGCCATTTCAATCTTTGCACTTTTCATCTTCCTTTGAATGCATCTGTGTCTGAGTTCAGTTTGTGTTTCATAACAGAGACCTTTTTGCGGGACTGGGTTGTTAGCCCATTGGCCAATCCTCCTCCATAAGGGCTTGGGATTGGCAATGGCTACTGCAAGGCAACTGACTCCAAACAGAGTTTCAAAAGGATATAGGTTGCAGTAATTACTCGGAAATGAAGAGGCTTGTGTGGTGTAAATAAGCATGCAGAGTTGCATCAAACCAGTCTTTGCACTGATGACCACACTTTTATGGTGACGATTGTCATCGTTTAAATAGTCTGTTATGCATTGCCCATTAGATTAATTCAAAAAAACGAGAGTCTCCATAATGTAGATACATGGTAAAGGTAGGATACCCGCATTCTTAAACAGGGGCTTACAGGAATTTCTAGGTTTACATGCTTTATTATTCTGATGACATTTTTATTGTTCTGAAACTCGCTTACCTGTTGCCAAATTACCCCAGGATATGACCTCATAACTAAGGTGGGAAAGAACTTGGGCATAATAGTTACTCTTAATTGTTTTTCACAGAAGACCCACATTTTAAATAAAAGTGAAACTTATGTTATTTTCATTTTCCATAAACAACTCGGTGACAGAGTTTATACTACTGTGGCAGTTTAGAATCATTCAAAGAACGTATATGGTAAGTAGCACACAAACAGGCAGATCAAGCATTACTGGTTGGGGATGACTTTAACCTACTGAGTACAGACTGGAATGTCTATGGATTCACTGCAAGGGTACAGACAGAGTCTGAAGTACTTTTGTACGTTTTCTGATAACTGCCTTGAGTTGCTAGTTCAGCAGCCCATATGCAATGGAAATATCTTAGTATTTGTAGATACAAATAGGCCGGAGAGGCCGGCCCTTATCGACAACGTCAGTATAGAAACGGGCATAAGCAACTATGGTTAAGAAAGTTAATAAATCAGTTAAGAAGATAAGAAGAGGGTTTCTGGTAGAAAGAGCAGATAAGCAGTTGTTAGCATCCCCCTTAGACAGTGAACTGACATCATTTAGATCCAGTAAGACAGAGAAGAGGAATCATGGGTAAAGATTAAGCAGACTAGAAATCGTGGTCTGCAGAATTATGTGCCTAGTAGCTGGATTAAGGACGGAAAAGCCCTATCTTGGTCTAGTAACAAGATCCGGAAAATGCTGGTGAAGCAGAGGCTGTTGCACTCTCAGTTCAAAAGAGAACGCACAAATGCCGACAAGTAAAAGATAGTAGAGATTCGTGTGTTTGGGAAAAGATTCTCGAAACATATAACTACTACCACCTTCATACATTAGCAAACGATCTGACAGAAAACCCGAGAAAATTATGGTCGTATGTAAAATCGCTAAGCGGTCTAAGACTTCCATTCAGTCCTTGTTGACTAGTCTGGTGTGGCTGCTGAAGATAGCAAAACGAAAGCCACAGTTTTAAATTTCTCGTTCAGGAAATTGTTCACGCATGAGAATCGTGCAAACACACAGTCATTTCACCATCGAACAGACTCCATTATTAAGAACATAGTAATGAGCATGCCTGGTGTAGGAAAACAACTGAAGGAGTTGAAAGCAAATAAGTCATTAGGTCCAGATGGAATTTGTATTCGGGTTTTCAAAGAGTACTCTCTTCAACTGGCCTCTTACTGAGTTCCATTTATCGTGAATCTCAGACCCAGTACAAAGTCCTAAGCGACTGGTAAAAAGAGCAGGTGACTCCTGTGTATAGGAAGGGTGAAAGAATGGACCCGCAAAATTACAGACCAATATCCCTAATAATCCTTGAACAAAACTCAGTTCTAAAATAATTTTCTTGAGACCGAGAAGCTTATGTCCACGAATCAGCTTATGTCCATGAATCAGTATGGTTTTAGAAAGCATTGCTCATGCGAAACTCAACTTTCCCTTTTCTCACATGATACACTGAAAACTATGGATGAATGGCAACAGGCATATTCCATATTTCTAAATTTCCGGAAAGTATTTGACAAGGTGCCCCCCCCCATTGCAGGCTGTTAAAGAAGGTACCAGCATATGGAATAGGTTCTCTGATATGTGAGTGGCTTGATGACGTCTTAAGTTACAGAACACACTATATGAAGGGCTTATTTCAATAGAGGTACAAGTCCATTTTTGTTCACTCTGAGATACAGAGTCCTAAAGTTAAATGAGCGCTGAAAAATCTGCAGTTGAGATACCAGAAATATTCAAGTATATATATTCAAGTATATACTTGAATATTTCTGGTATCTCAACTGCAGATTTTTCAGCAGTCATTTAACTTTAGGACTCTGTATGTCAAAATATATAAAAACGGACTTGAACCACTATTGAAATAAGCCCTTCATATTATCCTCTACGGTGAGTGTTCAAAAATGGTTCAAATGGCTCTGAGCACTATGCGACTTAACTTCTGAGGTCATCAGTCGCCTAGAGCTTAGAATTAATTAAACCTAACTAACCTAAGGACATCACACACATCCATGACCGAGGCAGGATTCAAACCTGCGACCGTAGCGGTCGCGCAGTTCCTGACTGAAGCGCCTAGAACTGTTCGGACACATCAGCCACTATTACAGAGATGCGCCAGGAAGTTAAATGGGAATCCTTGGAGGAAAGGTGACGTTCTTTTCGAGGAATACTATTGAGGAAATTTAGGAATCGGATCTGTAGCTGACTATAGGACGATTCTGTTGCCTCCAACAAACATTGCAGGTGAGGACCATGGAGATAAGATACAAGAAATTTGGGCTCATATGGAGGCATATAGACAGTCGTTTTTCCCTAGTTCTATTAGCGAGTGGAAGAGGAAACTATATGGCTAGTAGTTGTATGGTGTGTGTTGTGCCACGCACCATAAAGTGGATTGTGGAGTATCGATACAGATGTGGATGTAGTTGTAGAGTTATCTGAGTCAAGCAGCTAGTCGTACACCAACATCACAAAAATACGTGGCAAGCACATACTCACTAGGTATACCATTTACATTACAACAAATGCTGGCTACTGTCTAATCTGACATCTATTTCTACAATGGGTTCACACATGTGTTATAAAATAGCAGTCATGCTTTCTTTCTGCCAGTTGAACATTTTTAAGCAGAACTGACATGTAATTGGCACCATATTTTTCCTTTTAATATCAGTCAGCCATTACTGGTATACTTGCTAACATGTTTAGAGTATGTGGATAACTGTGGGATCAAAATAAGGAAAAGTACACGAATTTCATAGCTATGAATATACAGTCATATTTTCTTGAGAATGGCATTCCATATCAGCTGTTTGTCTGTCATTGCAGCTAGGTGTGTACAGGAGCTAGCCATATGATACTGGTTTCTGGGCCAAAACATCAGCACATCTTGGTGTCTTACTGGTACGAGAGACTCCATAGAGGTCATTACTGTTCAAATACCAGTATTGCAATGAATGTTTAAATAACATCCATTTCATAATGTTTTTCAATGCAAGCACATGGATTTTGTAAAAAATAATGTGATCCATATCCTTGTCTGGTTATAATTCATACTTCATATGAAAGCATTTTGTTACTGTCTGTTCAATGACTAACAACAGTTTACACAAACTTTATATTACTTATAATCAGTGCAAAATCTCCACAACATTTAAACCATTCTCATATATATATATATGGGTGGTCCATCGATAGTGACCGGGCCAAATATCTCACGAAATAAGCATCAAACGAAAAAGCTACAGAGAACGAAAGTCGTCTAGCTTGAAGGGGGAAACCAGACAGCGCTATGGTTTGCCCGCTAGATGGCCCTGCCATAGGTTAAACGGATATCAACTGCGTTTTTTAAAACAGGAATCCCCATTTTTATTACATATTTGTGTAGTACATAAAGAAATATGAATGTTTTAGTTGGAACACTTTTTTCACTGTGTGATAGATGGCGCTGTAATAGTCACAAACGTATAAGTACGTGGTATCACGTAACATTCCGCCAGTGCGGACGGTATTTGCTTCGTGATACATTACCCATGTTAAAATGGAGCGTTTACCAATTGCGGAAAAGGTCGATATAGTGTTGATTTATGGATATTGTGACCAAAATGCCCAACGGGCGTATGCTATGTATGCTGCTCGGTATCCTGGACCGTTAGCCGGATAGTTACGTTATTTAAGGAAACAGGAAGTCTTCAGTCACATGTGAGACGTCAACCACGACCTGCAACAAACGATGATGCCCAAGTCCGCACATCAGTAGCAGACAAATTGCGCGAGAATCGTGAATCTCAAAAACGTTGGTGTTGAGAATGCTACATTAACATCGTATCTCTATGCCCCAGGAATTGCATGGGGACGACTTTGAACGTCGTGTACAGTCCTGCCACTAGGCACAAGAGAAACTACGGGACGATGACAGATTTTTTTCATGCAGTCTATTTAGCGACGAAGCGTCATTCACCAACAGCGGCAACGTAAACCTTCATAATATGCACTATTGGTCAATGGAAAATCAACGATAGCTGCGACAAGTGGAACATCAGCGACCAAGATGGGTTAATGTACGGTGCGGCATTATGGGAGGGAGGATAATTGGCGCCCATTTTATCGATGGCAATCTAAATGTTGCAATGTATGCTGATTTCCTACGTAATGTTCTACCGATGTTACTACAAGATGTTTCACTGCATGACAGAATGGCGATGTACTTGCAATATGATGAACATCCGGCACACAGCGCTCATGCGGTTGAAGTATTGAATAGCATATTTCATGACAGGTGAATTGGTCGTCGAAGCACCATATTACGGCCCGCACGTTCACCAGATTTGACTTCCCCGTATTTCTTTCTGTGGGGAAAGTTGAAGGATGGTTGCTATCGTGATCCATCGACAACGCCTGACAAAATGCGTCAGCGCATTGTCAATGCATGTGCGAACATTACGGAAGGCGAACTACTCGCTGTTGAGAGGAATGTCGTTACACGTATTGCCTAATGCACTGAGGTTGACGCACATCATTTTCAGCATTTATTGCATCAATCTGGTATTTACAGGTAATCACGCTGTAACAGCTTGCGTTCTCAGAAATGCTAAGTTCACAAGGTACATGTATCACATTGGAACAACCGAAATAAAATGTTCAAACGTACCTACGTTCTGTATTTTAATTTAAAAAACCTACTTGTTACCAACTGTTCGTCTAAAATTGTGAGCCATTTGTTTCTGACTATTACAGCGCCATCTATCACGAAGCAAAAAAAGTGGTCCAACTAAAACATTCATATTTCTTTATGTACTACACGAATATGTTATAAAAAATGGGGGTTCTTATTTAAAAAACGCAGTTGATATCCGTTTGACCCATGGCAGCGCCATCTAGCAGGCCAACCATAGCGTCATCTGGTTTCGCCCTTCAAGCTAGAAAAGTTTCGTTCTTTGTAGTTAGTTTTTTGTTTGACGCTTATTTCGTGAGATATTTGGCCCGGTCACGATCAATGGACCACCCTGTATATATATATATATATATATATATATATATATATATATCTGTGTGTGTGTGTGTGTGTGTGTGTGTGTACAGGGTGAGTCACTAACTACTGCCAACAACGATAACTCCAAAGGCATGATAGGAGCTGAAAATTTTGTGGGACAAAAGTTGCATGAGACAATGGGGGCCATAATATGATGTTGGTTTCTTGTTGCTACGTGGGATCGCTTCAGAGATATGAAGGTCAACTTCGTTTTTTCTAAATGGGATGCTACAGTTTCGTACTTATTTTCTGATAGCAACTCTCGGTACGAATCCAGTTATGTGTAATAGTAAGGTGTTTGAAGGTCAACAAATGTCAAAAAGGTGGCATGAACGTCCATTTACAGGAGATGTTCAAAGTGATGACAGTTGGTATCAGTGCAGTGTTGCAATCTTCTTATCATGGCTTGAGTGGTATTTCTTATCACACTGGCACTTATCGAAGCACATCCTCTGACAATCCTCTCTCGTATATTGTGTAAATAGAAAATATTCGCCAAATACGGCGTATATATCTAACATGCCATTGACATGTAAACACTAATAGGAATGGTAAGATTAGTATCGTCGAATCAAGCGAATGTGAATGATGTATTCCTTCATAGAACGAGTCGATATGCTTCTCATTTATGGAGAATGCCAACGAAAAATAGGTATTTTTAAGGAAATGTGTAGGATATTATCTGTTCATTGTTGATATTGCATGCATTTGTAATATCCGGCTTTCTGGCAAATCACAGCTCTCTGTGAAGATGGAGCATGACTTAATTCATGCCTATGAGGGTCTTCATTATATATAGGATATGAGAAACATGATTTATTATTTGATAAAAAATGAAAATACATACCAGTATGTTAATGTATTTATGTGCCCACAATCAGACTGATCGTTCCTTGAAAAAATTATGGAAGAAGATCCGGTTTATTTCTTCTTTCCATCTAACCAAGATAGTTTTAAGCATGACTCTTACAGTAATTGTCTATGAGCCTAGGTAATTCATGAAGACACACATGAAACAATATTTTTAGCGTCTAAATGCAGTTTATCATTATATATCTAGTTCACTTCATGTTAGAATCACCTTGTACCAGATAAGCAGAGCAGAGCAATAGAGGATGTGTAGCCATTTCATATCTGACTGGCATATTTCATATCCTAAGGAAGCAAAACACAGAAGTGCTTTTGTATCTGGAGCCAGTCACTGTGGCTGAGTGGTTCTAGGCGCTTCAGTCTGGAACCACGCTGCTGCTACGGTCGCAGGTTCGAATCCTGCCTCGGGCATGAATGTGTGTGATGTCCTTAGGTTAGTTAGGTTTAACTAGTTCTAAGTCTATGGGACTAATGACCTCAGATGTTAAGTCCCATAGTGCTTAGAGCCATTTGAACCATTATTTTTGTATCTGTACACTACAACTAAATGATATCTGTCTAGTGAATTCCAGTTTTGAAGCTTTTACAGAACTACATCTAGCATCCTGGAACAGAGGAATCCCAATAATGATTATTCTCTGATCTTTATATTGATGTGATTTCTCAACAGAGTAACATTTTGTCAAATGTGTGACATGTATCTATACTAGTAGATGCAAAACTGGATCTCTGATTATCTCTCTTAGAAGTTAAATGCATTTGCTGAAGATTCTGAAAAAGAATTTTCGTTTTTTTTTTTTAAAGTAAATCCTTAGGACATGTTTACACAGTTGCCATACATGAAAGTTTGTATTCATTTTGAATCCCGCTATTTGCTATTTTATGCAATTGTTGATTTTTCACAAGCATCTGACTGTGAGCTCTGAGCTCTTGGAGGATTTATCAACGTCGTTTTTATTCTGTAAATTAGCACCTAAATGTTTTCTTAAATAAACTCATATGGGTTCATTGCCAATCATATTGTGTATGGGAATGTTTTACCTTCCAAGGCATATATTGATATGCTTATTGTGGAGGGACAGTTTTGTAACATATATCTATATCCACATTCATTTAAATGATATAAGGGACAAGAAAGTATATATATATATATATATATATATATATATATATATATATATATATATATATATATATGTATATATATTGTCCATCTTGGTCTTAAACAATATTTACCACGATTTTCCTCACAAATAGAATTACAGGTCTGAGCTGACATTCAAGAAGTGTTCAGCATGGTTGTTATTAGTGAGTTTGAGCCAAGACATCAGATTCAAATCATCATCCTTATCCTTCTAAAATAACTGTAGCACAACTGAGACCATACATCAATGAAAATTACCTTAAGTGTAGATGTACATAAGTGAAGATCATTTGCAAGTGATAGCAATAACTGACGTCGTTCACATGTTAGTGCAAACAGCAATAATTACAAGTGCTGAATAGGGTTCTCACATCTTAGTCATTGATATATTACAGAAAGCACGTTTCACCTAACGTGATAGCTCGTTTCCACTGCTCCACGGTTCATTCACAACGTTCTTAAGAACAATCCGGTTATGATTGGTAAATTACGACGTCGCTGGGTCAACCAACGTGCACACACAAATATCGTCTGATGTGGAGCCTCATTCTCATTAATGCACTCAGGAAAAGTTTCGACTCCAGCGTTCTATTCTGCAGTCAGAATGGTCACAGATTTTCACCAACAGTATTCTAAATATCCGCATTTTTTATGACTTGTGGATACCCAAGATATTGCCAGCTTCTAGCAGTTGGAGTTGTCTCCTATGATTCCATTATGTAAACATTGGGCAATGGACACTATTCTGCAGTATTAGCAGAGTAGTGGTCATACGAGAAAAGATAATGATCTTGTCTCAAGGTCACACCCACATCTCTCAGACAATTGCGTGTGGTAATCAAGGATACGGTGTAACTCGATACTGTGGCCATGCCTCTTGGGCGCTTATGTGTGGTACACTCAAGGGTAGGATTACCCTGACACCTGTCACGTTTCAAGATAAGCTGCCCCTTCCACTGTCCACGCCTGTAGGGCAATTGTGTGACATAAAAATGGCGAGTTCTGGATCAGATAATGACCTAAGTGAAGGTCACCCTCTCCTCATTGATATGGGACGGCAGGATGGCCTCGTTTTATTACTATTTGAATTATGTGAGTTTTGTCACTCAAGGTCTGGGTGTTGTAGTGCAAGTATCATGAAGCACCCCTGTATGCTGTAATGAAAGGATCATGAAGCACAAGCAGAGATCAGCCATCACCTCTGGCCAGAATAAAAACAATAAGAATTCTGTCACATTCAAAAGTATGTGTTAGTCATTCAGTTTCTTTCATTACTATTATTCCTTTACTAATATTCCAAGCATTTTTACCTATGATTTTTTCTTTCCAATAGCGCAATGGGCCCTCATGTGGCATTAGCAGATATGTTGCGCCAGGTTCACGCATGTATTTGAGTTCCTATTGCCTGCACTACCAAAGCAGCAGCAACATCCTACAGTAGGCGTACCTGGTTTATCGGATCTGTAGTTTTAAGTATTCAGCACCGCAGCACATACCTGTAATACTGGACTAAGAAGCACGGCTGTTGTATGCACTCTGCAGCAGCAACACTGTGAAAGGCTACATGATATACAACAACTAATACCACACACTAAGGTCACATTATCGCCGTCACCAGCCTGCTCGTCAGACGGCTACCCGGCGTTCCTTATGTATTAAAGTGATATTATTGTCTATAATGTACAACCAAAAAGAGAGTGGTAGTAAACTTTGGTAATAGATTTATTCTCAGATTGTCAGTTAGATGTGGTGGTAATGATTGAAAATTCTCAGTATAGTCATATGAATGTTATGGTTTTACACCATGAATGACGCGAATTATGTCAGAATTTTTCATGTACGTTTGCAATGTTGACAATCAAACGCTTCCTGTCTTACCAGATTAACATGCAGTATGTGTTGCCGACAGTCTGAGAGCAGTTAACATACACAACAGGAATAACGAGCAGTGCACTCAGTTTCTAGAATCAACCTCACTGCATTTGTCTACAGATGTACATAAATGAAATGCAGGTGTTTTTGAGTAAATGTATAGGATATTATCTATTATGGTGGTTAGCTGTTAATATAGCATATATATGTAACTTTTGGATTTCTGGCACTCTAGTTCTGTCAGTGGAGGTAGAGCATGACTCATTCACAGGTCTTCTGTTTGCAACTTGGTGAATAATTGCTACAATCTCTCAATGAAAAAGATTCTTCTCGTCTATTTTGTTTTATGTGGCTTTTGCAGAATTTTGCTTTAAGAAAATCCGTTTCTTTCTGCGATCTTGCATTACTCACTACGTCATAGCAGAGAACATTACCACACTTCTCTTCATAATGTAGCCAAGATATGACACAAAGCATTCCTGTTTACACGATATTCCATTCCTTTGCAGAAACTTGTGACAAAGCACAGTCAGTGTTATAGTAAGTTTATCTATCTGACAGGTAGTAGCTTCAACGATGCGGTAGTATAATTCAGTCATAAGTGAAAATCGCTGTCAACCAAAATACTAATCGCATATTTGTTGACGTACAGCGTCATTTTTATCGCTGGCTCCGCCAGTGGATCACATACATAGATCTCTAAGTAAACTGGGGGAGGGGGGAGGGACAGAAACCATATCTCCCCTGCCCCCCCTCCCAAGTAACCCCCTGCCACCCACCAACCCGGCCGGCGTTTGATACACGATTGGTACTTGACGACATTCTTTCCCACTGAGCCAATGGTAAGATACCAGCATCGTTTTTGTAGGACGGCAGTTCAGTGCTCCTTTTAGCCATCTGTATATTTTCAGGTTTCCCTATATCACGTACACTCTCTTATCAACAGTATCTGGACACCCAATGATGTACAACTGACCATTTTACATGTCACGAGAAGCACACCCGGCAGGATAAGGAAGGTGTGGAGTGTTGTGCTCAGTGAAGAAGTAGTAAACAGCAGAAATGCTCGGCAAGAGAACTCAGTGAATTCGAATGTGGACTAGTCATTTGATGTTACCAGAGTAACAAATCCATGATTTCAGCCCTTCTAAAGCTGCCTAAGTTGGCTGTTGGCGATGCTACTGTGTAATGAGACCATGAAGGAATAACCACAGCTACACTACTGGCCATTAAAATTGCTACACCACGTAGATGACGTGCTACAGACGTGAAATTTAACCGACAGGAAGAAGATACTGTGATATGCAAACGATTAGCTTTTCAGAGCATTCACACAAGGTTGGCGCCGGTGGCGAAACCTGCAATGTGCTGACATGAGGAAACTTTCCAACCGATTTCTCATATGCTGCTCGTCATTTTTTCGGATGAATCCAGGTTCTGTTTACAGCATCATGATGGTCGCATCCGTGTTTGGCGACATCGCGGTGAACGCACATTGGAAGCGTGTTTTCGTCATCGCCATACTGGCGTATCAACCGGCGTGATGGTATGGGGTGCCATTGGTTACACGTCTCGGTCACCTATTGTTCGCATTAACGGCACTTTGAACAGTAGACGTTACATTTCAGATGTGTTACGACCCGTGGCTCTACCCTTCATTCGATGCCTGCGAAACACTACATTTCAGTAGGATAATGCACGACCGCATGTTGCAGATCCAATGACTGTTAGCAGAATATGGAATCGGTGGGTTCAGGAGGGTAATATGGAACGCCGTGCCTGATCCCAACGGCCTCGTATCACTAGCAGTCGAGATGGCAGGCATCTTATCCGCATGGCTGTAACGGATCGTGCAGCCACGTCTCAATCCCTGAGTCAACAGATGGAGACGTTTGCAAGACAACAACCATCTGCACGAACAGTTCGATGACGTTTGCAGCAGCATGGACTATATCAGCTCGGAGACCATGGCTGCGGTTACCCTTGACGCTGCATCACTGACAGGAGCGCCTGCGACGCAGTACTCGATGACGAACCTGGGTGCACGAATGGCAAAACGTAATTTTCTCGGATGAATCCAGGTTCTGTTTACAGCATCATGATGGTCGCATCCGTGTTTGGCGACATCACGGTGAATGCACATTGGAAGCGTGTATTCGTCATCGAGATTCTAGCGTATCACCCGGCGTGATGGTACGGGGTACCATTGGTTACACGTCTCGGTCACCTCTTGTTCGCATTGACGGCACTTTGAACAGTGGACGTTACATTTCAGATGTGTTACGACCCGAGGTTCTACCCTTAATTCGACCTCTGCGAAACCCTACATTTCAGCAGGATAATGCACGACCGCATGTTGCCGGTCCTGTACGGGCCTTTCTGGATACAGAAAATGTTCGACTGCTGCCCTGGCCAGCAGATTTTCCAGATCTCTCACCAATTGAAAACGTCTGGTCAATGGTGGCCGAGCAACTGGCTCGTCACAATACGCCAGTCACTACTCTTGATGAACTGTGGTATCGTGTTGAATCTGCATGGACATATGTACCTGTACACGCCATCCAAGCTCTGTTGGTCTCAATGCCCAGGTGTATCAAGGCCATTATTACGGCCAGAGGTGGTTGTTCTGGGTACTAATTTCTCAAGATCTATGCACCCAAATTGCGTGAAAATGTAATCACATGTCAGTTTTAGTATAATATATTTGTCGAATAAATACCCGTTTATCATCTGCATTTCTTCTTGGTGTAGCAATTTTAATGGCCAGTAGTGTAAATCAGTACCGAGCATTGCCGAGGTTGGTTGTAATGAACCACAAGAAATCAGCGGAAGGAATCACTTGTGAGTTCCAAAGTGCTTCCAGTGACTGGGCGTAAAAAAGTTGAAAAGAACGGTGTACAGTGGTCGAGCAACTTTTCATAAGCTACACATTTCTGTAACTTGTCCTAAGCGCCACTTGAGTTGGTGTAAAGAGTGACGCAACTGGATGACAGGAAACGTGTGATTTGGAGTATTGAATCACGCTTTATTGTGCAGTAATCCGATGGAAGTACATGAGCTTCGTGAATACCTGGAGAGCGTTACCTGTCATCATGTGTAACACCTACAGTAAAATAAGGAGGAGTTGGTGTTCTAGTATGGGAGTGTTTTTCGTGGTTAGGGTGTTGTTTCCTTATTATGCCTAATAAAACGCAAAATGCAGTAGTATATGAACATATTTTACAGCGTTGAGTACTGTGTGCACCCGAAGAAGAGTTCGGAGACGATAATCGTTCGTGCCAGCAAGGAAATGCACCTGTCAGAGCCAATGATTTGTGGACATTCCTAAAATGGACTGGCCTGCCCAAGATCCCGTTCTGAACCCAATGGCGTATCTCTTAGATGATTTAGAACGTCGACTTCGCTCCAGACACCAGCGCCCAAAATCACTACCTTCTTCAGTATCGACTCTTGAGGAAGACTGGGCTGCAGTTGCTCCATAGACGTTCAGACACCTCACTGAAAGTGTACTCATCAAAGTTCAAAACGGCATAAAGGCGAAGGGTGGATACACTAAATGTGCTCTTCACTAATAGATGTCCCGATACTATTGATCACATAGTGTAAAGCAAATAGTGGAATAGTTCCTTTGAAACTGACGCAGCCGATTTCTCTTACCATTTATTCTGTAATCTGAGATTGGGCTCTGTCTGTAACGACCTCGGGACATTAACCCTTATATTTCTTCCTTTCCTATTATCATTCTATTCGTATACTAAAACTGTGACCCATCTCAGCTCAAGCGACATTAAATATCCTTTTCACCTGTATAGTAGCTTCATTTGTTGTTTGTGAAAACTGGTATAATTGTAAATATTAAATTTATGTTTTCCATTGCTAGAGCTTTTATGTTTCCAATATAGTTGATGACCAGAATCAGTCTAAAAATACTTTACCCCTAATTATTGACGTTAAAAGTGAGTTTTCTTAATTGGGGTAAAGGCTGAATACCGCTACAGTCGATAGTAGTTGTCTTACAAAAGCGAGAGACAAATTATTTGCACCAACTGGGACATGGTCGCATATACAAACAGTGATCTAATACTGTCAAATGTTTTTCATTTCAGTCTTTGATCACAATATGAATTCTTTAGACGATGACCGGTTTCAGTCCATAATGACCATCCTCAGATCTGTAATATACAAATATATACTCCCAGTGAGCAGTGTGTCTTTCAACGTAATACAGCAATACGTCGTATCACAATATACTATTATACAACCAGGGAGATGTACAGAAAATATGGTAAAACGTACCTCTTTTACACCATGTCCTAAAGTGATAAGGCCATAATGGTATCTTCAAAACATATAATCAGCATAGCATCGTCATATAGGACTAAAATAAGGTGTAGAATAGGCCGCATCGTCCACACAGTCGTTATTGCAACTGGCTACTGAAGTACAGTAGCTACCAGAAATCTGTTTGCCTACATCATCTCTAGATGTCGCTACTGTCAGCTTAGATGCAGTCATCATTTACGAAAAAAACATAATCTGATAAAAACACATTATGTAAAATATATGTAGCACTTTAGGACATCCAACAACAGCAAATTGCATTACCTCACTGTTGAAAATTCCTCGTAGTAGGCCAACGTTCTTGATACGGGCGAAGGCTGGATTTCTTCAACTCTTTTTGCTACACGGTATGTACACTTATTTTCCATATTCCTAAACCTGTTATGTACGGCTCGGTGGCTAAGAGGCTAAGCGTCAAAGTACGAGAGAAATTCAGTTACAAACACTGCACCACGCTAAGATCATTGTCCAACATGGGTGACGCATTGTCAGAAGAGAGTTCTGGGTTCCATGGAGACACAACTGTGCTGTGGTATGGCTAACAGGTGAAATGGCGCTGCAACTATCAACATAGATGAAGTTTACGGGACAGTGTGATTCCTGTGCGCCTGAGCCTGAATTGCACACAGATTCACAGCGAAATTCTGGTGGCCTGTGTCCAGCCGTGGTGAAATGGTGTCAACAATTTGTCCGAGGCTTCCCAGACGTGGGAGATACTGGTCGAGAATGAAGGCCATCGACATCGACGACAGGCGACAATGTCTTGGCAATCGAGAAACTGGTTCGCAGGTATCGCAGTTCCTCCGGCGATGAGGGCGTTCACGCAGCGGTTCCTGATTGGCTCAGAGCCAAAGGAACGGATTGGTGTCGTCAAAGGTCTGAAAGATTGGGAGAACTTTCCGACCGTCATTTACAGACATCTGATGACTGCGCTGAAAAATTGTGTCATCTGTCGGGGTCGCTGTGATGTGTAGTGCAGCATGCAATATAAGTTACTTGGTCTGTCATACTTTCTGAAGTCCTTTCGTATAACTTCGAAGATCAAGGTTGAATCCTCTAGCAGTTCTGGGATTTTTCTGTTACTTATCGCTTTTTTTATCAGTGGCAATGACTGTGTAACTGAAAAATAGGCAGCTTAGTTCGTAGTTTACGTTGAACTGTAGGTCTACCTATATTTGGTTGGGTAAGTCCGTTCAAAGGTTGGAAGAAGGTGAGGGCAAACTACCTCGAATAGAAGCGTTCTTAATAAGGCACTGCGGTGTTCAGACCATTCTTCGAATTAACGATAGCTTAACTTTTAATCTCATTACAGACCACACCTAATCTCAGAGTCAGTTATAGCGAAACGCATTCGCCTACAGTACTGAGAAATGTGCTTGATCTCTTCGTTGAGTAACTAGAGAAGCATACAAGATGTTTTAGACAAAATTTCTAGTTGGTGTGATGAATGACAGCTAGTTCTAAAAGGAGGAAAATATAAGTTAATGCATATGAGTAGGGAGAACAATATCGTATTGTTGGAACACAGTATTAGTAGTGTACTGCTTGACATTATCAAGTCGATTCAATATCTAGGCTTAACGTTGCGAAGTGATATGAAATGGTACGAGCGTGTAAGGACTGTAGTAGGGAAGATGAGTGGTCGACTTCGGTTTATTGGGAGAATTTTAGGAAAGTGTAGTTCATCTTGAAAGGAGACCGTGTATAGAACATTGGTGCGACCCATTCCTGAGTACTGCTTGAATCATTGGCATTGCCATTACGTCGATTAGAAGAAGACATCGAAGCAATTCAGGGACAGGCTGCTAGGTTTGTTACCGGTGGGTTCGATATTATGGAGATACATCGTGAATCCAAATGGGATTCCCTCGAGAGAAGACTGCGTCCATTTTAGGGAACACTACAGAGAAAAAATAGAGGACCACGACTTGAAGCTGACTGTCACCAACGTACATTTCGAGTAATGATTTAGACGAGATATCTGTATGGTGCGAAAAGTGGCAGTTGACTCTAAATAATGAAATGTGTGAAGTCATCCACATGAGTGCTAAAAAAAATCCGCTAAATTTCTGTTACACGGTAAATGACACAAGTGTAAAGGCTGCAAATTCAACTAAATAGCTAGGGATTACAATTGTGAATGACTTAAGATGGAACGATCACATAGATAATGTTGTGGGTAAAGCAAACCAAGGACTACGATTTATTGGCAGAACACTGAGAAAATGTAACAAATCTACTAAAGAGATTGCCTACTTTACGCTTGTATGTCCTCTTCTGGAGTATTGCTCTGCGGTGTGGGATGCGCGTCGGATAGGATCGACACAGGACATCGGAAAAGTTCAGAGAAGGGCGGCTAGTTTTTTACTATTCCGAAATAGGGGCGAGATAGCCGCGCGTATGATATGTGAATTGGAGTGGCAATCATTAAAACAAAGGCGTCTTTCGCCGCGGCAGGGACTTCTCATGAAATTTCAACCATCAATTTTCTCCTCAGGGTGTGGAAATATTCTGTTGGCGCTCACATACACTGGGAGGAATGATAACCATAAAAAATAAGAGAAATCAGAACTCGCACAGAAAAATTTAAGTGTTCGTTTTTCCCGTGTGCTGTCCGAGAGTGGAAAGGTATAGAAATAGCTTGAAAGTGGTTCGATTAACCCTCTGCCAGGCGCTTAATTGTGTATTGCAGAATAATCAAGAAAATGTACACGTAGATGTAGATGAATACTAGTGCGACCTGTTCTTGAGTACTGCTCGAATCTTTATCATTCCCACTAGGAAGACATCGAAGCAATTCAGAGACAGGTTGCTAGGTTTGTTACCAGTAGGTTCGATATTACGAAGATACTTCGTGAATACAAATGGGACTCTCTGGAAGGAATTTGCAGTAGGATTTTGGAGCATATACTGTACTCGAACATAAGGAATCACCTTGAAGAAAATGACTTTCTGATACATAACCAACACGGATTCAGAAAATATCGTTCTTGTGCATCACAGATAGATCTTTATTCCCATAAAGTAATTGAGTGCTGTCGACAAGGATCTCAGATCGATTCCATATTCCTAGATTTCCAGGAGGCCGTTCCTCACAAGCGACTATTAATCGAATTCCGTGCATATGGAGTATCGTCTCAGTTGTGTGACTGGATTCGTGATTTCCTCTCAGAGAGGTCACAGTTCGTAGTGATAGACGGTAAATCATCGAGTAGAACAAAAGTGATACCTGGCATTCCGCAAGGTAGTGTCATAGGCCCTCAGCTGTTCCTGACTTACATAAATGATCTAGGTCATAATCTGAGCAGCCCCGTTAAATTATTTGCAGATGATGCTGTAATTTACCGTCTAGTAAACTCATCAGACGATCAATTCCAATTACAAAATGATATAGAGAGAATTTCTGTATGGTGCGAAAAGTGACAATTGGCACTAAACAAAGAAAAGTGCGAAGTCATCCACCTGCGTACTAAAACAAACCCGATAAATTTTGGGTATACGATAAATCGCACAAATCTTAGGGCTGTCAATTCGATTAAATACCTAGGCGTTTTCGACAACAGTTTAACACACGATGGGTCCCTTGCAAGAAGACCATCCACAAGTTGTACGATAAATTTGTACAGGAAGGAACAGTATTGGAAGCGAAGAGACCTCGGCCTAAGCCTGTTTGTTCGCCGAGAATATTGAAGCGGTACGAGTTGCTGTACAGAGAAGTCCCGGGAAATCGTGTAGAAAGGCAGCAGTGCAACTGGGAATATCCAGACGCTCCGTTCAACGCATTCTTAAAAGTGACCTCCATATGTAGGCCTAAACATACAAGATGACCTGTGCACAGAAGCTCACTGAAGAACACAAGCAGCAGAGACTACTATTTGCTCAGTCGGCAGAGGATAGGGAAGAAACTCTCAACAACGTTTGGTTTTCAGACGAGGCGCATTTTCATTTAGATGGTGTGGTTAAGAAACAAAATGTACGCTTCTGGGCCACTGAAAACCCACAAGTGCTTCATGGACGGCAACATTATGCTCCGAGGATTACAGCATGGGCAGCAATTTCCAGTCACGGACTTATTGGACCCTTTGTCTTTGAAGAAACCGTGAAAAGCGAGCGTTATTTGAGCATGCTTCGTAATAGCTTCACTCCACAGCTTCTTGCTACTGCCTTGCCCTTCAACACGCAGTGCTTCATGCAAGATTGAGCAAGGCCACATACTGCAAACACTGTGTTGGAGTTTTTACACGAGCATTTCGACATGCGGATCATTTCACTCAAGTTTCCAGGTCGCTTCAATGATGGACAAAATTGGCCCCCCAATAGTCCAGACCTCAATCCATGTGACTTTTTTCTTTGGGGGTACCTAAAGGAAAAAATTTTCCCGAAACGTCCACGTGAGTTAATGGAGCTCAGAAGACTTATTCTTCAAGCTTGCAGTGAAATTATGGACGACCTGTGCCGTAGGGTAATCACTAACTTCAGTGTTCGTTTGAAGGAAGTTAGGAAACGAAATGGTGGACATATTGAGCATGTGCTGAGTTAGAGCAAATCTCCATAGACGGCTCTTCATTGTAGTATATATTCCTTTCAGATTGTATTGACAATAAAGTTTATACTCAAAAACAAAATGGTAACACATTTCGTGCGCCACCCTGTATGTAGGGAGAAATGATCATCATAATAAAATAAGAGAAATCAGAGCTCGAACGGAAAGATTTAGGTGTTCCTTTTTCCCACGCGCCATTCGAGAGTGGAATGGTAGAGAAGTAGTATGAAAATGGTTCGATGAACCCTCTGCCAGGCACTTAAGTGTGAATTGCAGAGTAACCATGTAGATGTAGATGTATAAGATGATGTTCTTCTCCAGGAACACTACTGAGAACGGCATTTGAAGCTGACTACGAGGATAAGAGAAATTAGGGCTCGTACGGAGGCACTTAGACAGTTGTTTTTCCTTCACTCTATTTGCGAGTCGAACAGAAAAGGAAATGGCTAGTAATGGTATAAGGCTTTCTTCACCGCGCACCATACAGTGACATGGGGAGTATGTATGTAGATGTAGAGCCGTTTGTTAGGAAGATAATTCAGAGTCCATGTAAGAATTTGCGAAGCGTTCAGATGTAATGAGCAGCGATTCACTTGGAACCAATCGTGCTATTTGGAGTCGGTGAAACGCATATCTATGGTCATTCATTAGGATCGCTAGAGTACCTTTCCATCTGCAGCCGCAAGACAAGAACGTCGCACCTTTCTGGATCTTGCTTCAGTGATTCCAGCTACAACCAAAAAAATAAGGCAGATTAAAGTTAAACGTCTCGTCGCGATCAGATTGGAGAGACGGAAGAGAAGCTCGGATTGAATGTAGATGGTGAGGGGAAGAGACGGTGGCCGTTCCAGAGAATATTTGGTGAGATTACGGAATTGAAATACAGTGGTGGCGGACAGGGAGTTTCATTCCGCTGCTTCTCAATACGTTACTTTGTTCGGCCAGTTCCACCTTATGTGTCAGAAACTGTCAGTAGCATTTCTGTTCAAAAGCAGAAACATAATTAGCGG
Source organism: Schistocerca serialis cubense (assembly GCF_023864345.2). Taxonomy (NCBI): domain Eukaryota; kingdom Metazoa; phylum Arthropoda; class Insecta; order Orthoptera; family Acrididae; genus Schistocerca; species Schistocerca serialis. The sequence goes on from NC_064638.1 coordinate 929,314,632, forward strand.
CATATCGCTTTTCAGTAATAGGATATTAACAGTTGCGTTTTTTTTCCGGTCTATGAGATAGGTGTCTGATGAGTTCTGTTATGCTTTCCTTTCTGTTCGCCAAGACCGAGCTCAGTAATAAATACTGTCGAAGCATATGTAGTTATCGATTGTGCTCCAAACGTACTCCTTCCCCATCTAAGGACCTTCCTGCATGAATGCAAGCCGACTGTGTCATCATTTTACAACTGACAGCCAGACGTAGCAAGTTAGCAATTCTGAAGCCAAACTGCCATAAAAAGTGGAAGTTTTCACTAAAGATTTCTCGTCCAGCTCCAGATATAAACACTCCAACAAATGCTTGGGAACAGTACTACTAAAGTTTAGAAGCGCGCTCTTCTGGATAAGCAGATCAAGAACTTTGGACCTATTTAGATATCATATAACTCGGAAACTTTTGGATGCCGGGGCGTTTCGTTCTTAGGTCCAGTCTATGCGTAACGATTTATCCAGCGTTACATAACACACGCTGTTCAACAGATAAGGTCAACCGGATACCGCGGCTGCTTCATTCATGCAGTACTGCCAAGAACACAGTGGATGACGAATTCGTGATTATGATTACTTCATCGCGTGCTTTGGGACTGAGGGAAGTGGTTGCACATTGCTCAAGATCATTTCAAGAGTAGTTACTCAAGAGGGCAAAATAGTCTGTTACTGACTTGATCTGACGATAACGGCAAAAACATGGGGAGATCAACACATACTGCGTGCTGTTAACATTACATACAAAGTGCTCTCTAGATATTCTCTGCGATATTTGTATTCGCCACTGGGAAAAGCTATGAAGATCATACGTTGACAGTTGTAAATTCTAAACAGGAAGGTTCGACCTCTGTGTACGGCTTATGTCCTCAAATAATGCCGCAGACACAATTTGAATATAGAATCAAGAATTTACGCTTATTGCTTATCAATTATATCGTGCTTAAGGATTCTTCGAACCACAATAAATTTGCTTCTAAGTGTTACTGCTTCAACAACTCCGCAGCCAACGTCGCTAATGTAAGCCTGTACTGTGACTCTCAGCTCGGAGGCAGCCAGTTCGAATCCTAATCGGGGAAGAAAATTTTGATCACCAGCAATTGGTCGGCATGGAGGTGAGAGGTACTGGACTGTAGTTTACAATTACCATACTTTGCGGTAGTGTCCTAGATTAAACACCAAATTTCTCCGCGTTGTGTTATGAAGTGAGATCGTGTGAAACCGTTGGTGCTGGTTCGTCCATCGGACAGGGACGTTAAGGTCGGTGACCTGCTTAGTGCAGCTCCACCGCAATAGGCTATGTACCTGAGCCGAACTTCTCGCCCTCCCTTGTCTCTTACCATCAAACAATGCAAGCGTAGCATCACACTTCACACCCGCCCTTTACGGTCACCTATACTCAACAGATACACTTAAGTCACAACTCTCATATGCCACCACTGTGTGCGGTGAAGAAAACTCTTTCCCACTTGGCTATTGGCTTATATCTCGGAGTCCCCTAGGCAACGATGCCATACGACTCTTTCTTTCTTTCGGTTTTCTGTTCAATTTGACGTCAGCTTAAATAGAAACCCGTAACCATTCTATCAACAAATCACACAGGAAAAAATCTCAAATCAGTACTTACATAGCGCTCTTCACTGTTTGGAACAAACATTGTTTTTCAAACTGTATCGTTACCCTCCACACAGACGATCGAGAAAGCATTTAAATGATTCAAAAACCTGGGCATAAAATCTATTTTTTACGAGGTCCTCAAAGTAGCAAATGTGAACTTGTTATGAATGATGCCACAAATTGCATAAGACTCTTTTAAAATCCGCGTAAGTGACCAAAAGTCAATCCTCCGATAGAAGAAGACTATTGTGTAATAAGAATTTACTTTTCTTCGAACAGATTAGTTCATTTTGGGAGAAATGTTTTTATTTGTGATACTTTCTTAGTTCATACTATATACTGTGGGTCACAGTTTGTAAATTAAGTAGCTACATATTACACAGAACAGGTCCAAACCATACCGAAAAAACTCTTAGAGGCTGGGTACGGTTGTTCGTGGAGTGTTTTGAGATCCGGAACACTCGTCGCCAGTGCCCGTTGCAGAGAACTTCGGTTTACTACTCCAGTTATTTCTATGACTGTACCACACTGAGAAAACCTGCACAACAGAGAAAAAGCTTGTAATACGTAATGTGTATTGTGGCTGTAAATAAAACTTTTCGAGTTAATCATAGCGCCCCAAGTTGACAATTCAATATTTTTTTTATTATTATGCTTTTAGGGCGCAAAACAGCTATGGCCATAAGCACCCAACTGACAATTCAACGGCACAACCCATTGCCCCTCTGTCCTTAGACAGCTGAAGGGTGAAGGAAAAGGAGGTGGTAAGCCAACTTTCGTCATAATCGAGTAAAACGCATTTTAACTTCAAAACCTTATATAGTACGTAACATATAACTACAATGAGATAAAATACAAAATAACTGTTGGTTAATACATAATGTAATGTAAAAAGCATAATACACGGAGCGTTTCGTTCCGAAATACCGTACGAAAGCAGAAAAACTTCTAATACTCCCAATTTTCTTTTAATAAAACCAGGCAAATAACCTAAAAATAAACAAGAACAAGCTAAGTTAAGTTTCGATGGATGTTTATAGCAAGATTCTGATTCCTGTTAAATAATTTAGCCACAAACAGTGTACATACATTTATCGAACACAATACATTTCAGGTCCTTATTTATGTATGGAAGTTTATTTTTGTAACACATGAATAGAGCGTACCGTTTTGGTTCACAAATAATGTCTGCCAAACTCTGTATCAGTAACTGGTATCAAGGAGTTTAGCTATGTCATCACCACGTCGCGTCGCGATTTTCTCTGTTTGACATGCAATAACCTGAATAATCCTAACACATATTGGTTCTTCTTTTGCGTTGACTCAAGAAATCGTATGAAACACCTGATGTTCTGGCCGGCCGAAGTGGCCGAGCGGTTCCAGGCGCTACAGTCTGGAACCGCGCGACCGCTACGGTCGCAGGTTCGAACCCTGCCTCGGGCATGGATGTGTGTGATGTCCTTAGGTTAGTTAGGTTTAAGTAGTTCTAAGTTCTAGGGGACTGATGACCTCAGAAGTTAAGTCTCATAGTGCTCAGAGCTATCTGAACCATTTTTTTGAACCTGATGTTCTGAGCTACGTCGACCTTCTCATCAAGGAACAAAACTGAGACAGTCTTAAGAAGCGTAAGCTGAAGGGTCCCTGAAAAACTGAGACAGTCTTCGGAAGCTGAAAGGTCCCTGACTACTCTTAAAACACACTCTCAATATATATATATATATATTCCGGAAGAAGAAATTAGTACACCCTTTTAGAGTTTCCAGTTCACTCAAGATATATTGTTTCAACTATGTCAACTATGCATATGGAGTACACAAAGTGATTACACTTACAGATCAATAGCACAAGCAGTTACCAGGTACCAGGTATCGACCCATGCTGAAACACCCAATTAGTACGTGGTGTATCCTCCACAAGCAGCAACGCACGTGCTGACTCTGGCATCTAGTCGATCATATAGATGGCGCATACTGTCGTGGGATACGTTATGCAACTCCTGCTCGACCTTTTCACGTAGTTCTGTAAGAGTTGTTGGTTGATGAATCACACGAGTCACTTCTCGTCTTAGCTTATCCACACATGATCAATTGGAGACAAGTCTGAAGATAGTGCTGGTCAGGTAAGTTGTTGCACGTTTTGCAGTGCACAATGAGTTTCATGGGCAGTGTGTGGGCGCCCATTATCCTGTTGGAACAAACATTACCTCCCTGTTGCAAGAACAACAAAAGAACGGATCTAACAGCAGTCTGCGTTTAGCGAGCACTGGTTAGCGTCCCCTCTAGAAAGACCAAAGGTGAACGGGAGTTGTAGCTTATTGCGCCCCAAACCATAAGGCCTGAGGTGGGGCCAGTGTGTCCTGGACGAATGCTCTCTACGAGACAGAGCTCACCAGGTCTACAGCCGGCCGGAGTGGCCGAGCGGTTCTAGGCGCTACAGTCTGGAACCGCGCGACCGCTACGGTCGCAGGTTCGAATCCTGCCTCGGGCATGGATGTGTGTGATGTCCTTAGGTTAGTTAGGTTTAAGTAGTTCTAAGTTCTAGGCGACTGATGACCTCAGAGGTTAAGTCGCGTAGTGCTCAGAGCCATTTGATCCATACCAGCACCAGGGTGGTTGACAACTTCTGGACGGTCGGTTGGTACATGTGAAGTGCTGCAGTAGCTCCCCCAATGCATCCCACACACGTGGTCGATGGGAATTAAGTCGGGGGAACGGACAGGCCAGTGCATTCGCCGAATATCCTCCACGTTTCAAGAGTTCCTCCACCGCCGCTATTCGAGACGATCGCGCTTGTCATTCATAAAAATGAAGTAAGGTCGAATGCACCCCTGAAAAACCGTACATGGGGAAGCAGTACAGTGTCATAAAAACGTTGATCGGTGGAAGTACCATATTCAAAGATTTGTCACTGAGCCCATACAACATTAGACAACCATACCTCACAACATATGGACGACCGCAACGATCATTTTCGACAACGTTCCTCGATGCATCACATGTTCCCTCCTCTCGCCATATCAGTGTTCGTCGAGCGTTGTAGAAAATGATAGTTTTAGTGGTCCGTGTGTTATGGTGTCGGGGGATGTAATGTTACAGGGACGTTGTTGTTGTTGTGGCCTTCAGTCCAGAGACTGGTTTGATGCAGCTCTCCATGGTACTCTATCCTGTGCAAGCTTCTTCATTTCCAAGTACCTACTGCAACCTACATCCTTCTGAATCTGCTTGGTGTATTCACTTCTTCGTCTCCCTCTACGATTTTTACCCTCCACGCTGCCCTCCAATACTAAATTGGTGATCCCTTGATGCCTCAGAACATGTCCTACCAACCGATCCCTTCTTCTAGTCAAGTTGCGCCACGAATTCCTCTTCTCCCCAATTCTATTCAGTACCTCCTCATTAGTTATGTGATCAACCCATCTAATCTTCAGCATTCTTCTGTAGCATTACATTTCGAAAGTTTCTTGTCCAAACTATTTATCGTCCATGTTCGGTAACATCATTGTGACTCTGTACTCCTTCCCAATGTGCGTCTTATCAGGGGTACATTTCGCCCTGCGTTCATGTTTATCGACGACAATGCGCGACCACATTGAACAGAGCAAGTGAAGAAGCTCATGAAACGAGAGGATACTTGGCGAATGGATTGGTCATCCTGTTCCCCCGACTTAAATCCCATCAAGCACATGTGGGCTGCATTGTGAAACGTATTGCAGTGTATCCACATGCACCAAAGACCATTCAGCAGTTGTCAACCATGCTGGTGGAGAAATTGAATGCTCTACTACAAAAACTGTTTATCAACCTTGTGGCCAGCAAGGGAGCACGTTTCTGTCCGTAGTGATCACACGCCCTGTTAAGAACGATATCCCCGCGCCGTTTGTAATGCCCTGGGGTTCATCACAAATCGCGGTGGCTTGATTGTAACTACTGTCTTCGAATAAAAGTATCATTTAGTTTCGTCTCACTGAGTATTTCTTTCAGTTACCTTCCGTACTTTACAGCAGCAGGTCTTTCTATCTATGGTCTAAATTTTACTGAGCTATGTTACTTGGCAGTGACACATCACACAAAAGCTACGTTCTTCCCTAAGTCTTCAACACCACTCCACATACAACACCACTTTCTTATTTTTGTTCTTTCTGTCGTCTTTTTTGCTTGGTAATGTGGGCAGACTATTATAATACCAGTGTTGTTGTTCTTTTTGTGACGTAAGTGATTATGGTAACAGACCACAATTTATACGATTTGTCCTCATCCTGTCTTTGACTGCAGAGTGCCTCCTGACTCATCCACAACTGTTTCATCTGTTTAGTTTGAGAAAATATCATTTTGAGTCTAACTAGGCAACATTTAGTGACAACATCAGCAGCTTAAGCGTAGGATTTTTTAATGTGCCGAGCAAGTAATATAATGTTGTCTGCGAATTTCAGTATTCTCCCACTGATTTTAATATCTTCATCTTCCCAATTTTTTTTTTTTTCAAAACAAAATGGTTCAAATGGCTCTGAGCACTATGGGACTTAACATCTGAGGTCATCAGCCTCCCAAAACTTAGAACTACTTAAACCTAACTAACCTAAGGACATCACACACATCCATGCCCGAGGCAGGATTCGAAGTTGCGACCGTTGCACTCGCTCGGTTCTGCACTGAAGCGCCTAGAACCACTCGGTCACCGCGGCCGGCTTTGCAAAATAGCCCCCCCCCCCCCCTCGAAGCAATGAGAGGAGTTAAGGTGAAACCGAATCATCTTGTTTGAAACCCATATCTTTCAGAAAATCTCTGGCCCATTTCGTATTACAAAAGGGGGGCTGAGAATGTGATGTACATTCTGGAGTAAACTCATAGGGTACCTCCACGCTGTGACAGATACCCGAGCCTAATGCCGTTTCTTCAAATTCTCAAAGATGGTAGAATTTAGTACGAAGATCGAACTAAGTACATGTTTTATCATAACCTCCCGAAAAATTTACATTCAGTGGACTGTCTGTATTGTGTACGCAAGCAACGTAATAAAGAATACTATTACTAATGTAACGAACATCTCACGGACAGTGACCGTAAACTATGTATATGAAATTAAATTCTTCAATTGTGTGGCCACACGTACATGAAATTGAAGGCTCAGGAGCGTCGGGGAAGAACGTGCCAACACAAACGTAACACGATGCATTGCGAAATCTGGCGTAAAGCAACAGTAAACTTTGTACCTCCGGCAAAAGACTCCTGCTAGTCAAAGGCGTGTGACTTGGAAATCCAGCAACGAAAGTGGACTTTGAACGCCGGCGGTGATTCTAGTAATGAATGTGTGTGTGACGCGGTTGTAGCAGGAAGGGCCAGAGATGACGTAACAGTTCCGGGGCACAGTCTGGCACAGCAGTTCTTTGCCGAGAGAGCCAAGCCGACGCTGTCTTAAAATATTCCGACGCCAAAAAGCGTGAACAGATTTACAAGATTATTTCAATTACGTGTGCTGTTGTTTCTACTTAATTACTGTCTTAAACGTAATTTCTTTAACCTCGCAGTGCTTCCAGTTCCAATATTTCGTGTCCAATAACAGGAATCAATTTTGCGTAGCTTTTCGGTTAAGTATTTAGATGAATATCTTAAAATAGATTCAAATATTTTAAACTGTTAATTTCTCTTTGATCTGAGTGTTTTGGAGGTTGCACTAATTATCTACTGATTTTTTAAGAATAGAATTTAGTTTACTGAAACGTTCTAAATGCATTTTTTTGAACTGAATACTGAACAGAAACATTGAACGAGGAGGCGGAGTGGAACGGCCGGTGTTACACTATCCAATTTCTTCGACAAAGTTAGTTAGTCAAATATTTTTGACGTAATGTAATCGGGAACTGTTGTCAAATGTAGCATTTCGTTAAATTTATTCGACCAAATCTAGCTCCTCAAATTAGATTTGAGAAGTAGATCATCTACTGTTAATCACAAATTGCTGGTATGTGTAAACATACTTCTAAACATGGAAGAGCATTTTACATTCTGAGATGAAATAAAATGTTTTTCTCTATTGTAGACTGGAAAGACAGATCACTCCTTTTCATCAAAGCAGAATTAGAATAGTCTGCAAAGACAGATTTGTATAAGTAGCTAAAACTAGGAAAGATGTAAGACAAGTTAATTTGTCAACAATGATATATTATTAAAAGGGAAATTGAAGAAGTGTTGTTGTATGTCAATAACAGAAAATCAGCATTAGCATTCATCGATGATGGGGCCAGTGGTAGCTGAAAATGAAGAGGAATTGAGTTTTTGTGATAAATGTAATGAATATGTACCAGCTATAGGTTAAGATAGTCACATGAAGAAGAATAGGTCACAGGCAGACATGCTAGAGGGCTAAATGTTGCATCCAGGAAAAAGAAAGTAGGTACATGCGATGCCCCGGTATCGGAAAAATCACCGCCCCGTTTATTGACTGGAAACTGTGAAATGAACACCATTAATGGAAGCAATTTCTCAGTTGTTATCATACGGTTCTTCTATTACTAAATGCCAGCCACTTTGAAGGAACAGTCACGAAATATTTGATGACGGTTTTAATACCCATTTTTGCGCCCCGTCAAAGATCTTTGTCAAAGAAATATGACAAATATTTGATCAAATTTCTTTGTCAGAGAAATGCATGGGAGCACGTTGCAAAGCATTCATCGCTGTCCATGACGATCACATGTGCTGTTAAGAACGATGTCCTTCATTCCCATCCCCCCTCCCCGTCTTTAATGTCAAGGGAGCCATTGATGAATCATGGTAACTTCATTGTAGTTATTGTCATTGAATAAAACTATCATTTGGTTTCGTCTCACTGTGTATTTCTTTCGGTTAAGTTCTGCACTATAGTGCAGCAAATCTTTCAGCCTATGGTCTAAATTTTAACGAGATGTGTTACTTGGCAGTGACACAGCGCGCGAAGGCTACTTTCAGTCTGAAGTTTTGAACACCACTCCACATACAGAACCATTTTCTTGTGCCTATCGTCTTATCTGCGGTTCAAATCCTCGTCCAGCAATCCAGATTTTGGTTTTTCGTGATTTCTGTAAATCGCTTCAAAAATGTTGGTTTGAGGCTAAATTTGGAAGCCCAAAGGAGCAGTACTGGTGGCTGCGTCTTGTGCAGAACGGACTAGGGTATTTTCGTGCAGCAAAGTCACCACCCACCGGACAGTTATCCGCGACGTTTTGAGAGACTCCCGTAACCTCGTTACGAGATTTCGGTGGTACGCATTTGCTATGATTTGCCCCTTACAAGCGTACTCTGTTAGCACCGCTTCATGGCAGTCCCAAAAACCACTCGATTCACCTTAGCCGATTATGGTTGAGCTATTGCCCTTTTCTGCAGTGTTTTCACCAATATTTCCTTGCTACTTTCTCTCGGGGCCACCGGGGCACTCCCAACATTCGTTCCTCGTGATTAGGCGCCTAAAGAAATATGAACTGGCGTACTGGTGTAACACAGCTGCAATCTTTTCTCTGCCGCCTCGATTCGGCTGTGTGTGTGTGTGTGTGGTTTTTGTTTTTTTTTGTTTTAAATGCTTGTGCTCACTCGTGGATCTCAGCGGGCAGCGAACTTGCAAGATGTTCAAAACTGGTCCAAGACTCAATAAAATGTTCTCGGTTTCCAGTCGTGTATCGCACACCACTCTGGGCTGCGGGCCACCGTCTCTATTTAGGGTATTATAGGTTTTTTTTTATTTCAATGGTTTCTTTAATTACACAGTCCATGAACCCGTTAGCGAGAGCTACGACACCGGTATCGTTAAATTTTATCCGGTGACTGTTTTCTAAATCCTGCTCAGCTAAAGGGGATTTCTCTTTCGGTAGTGTAGGCGATGAAACCTCTCATGCTCCTTCTTGGTTTGTTCTGAAATGCTTTCTGTTTGTCCGACGTAAGCCTGGCCACATTCGCAAGTTATCTTGTAGACTCCAGGTATTCTGAGACTGTTCCGTCGTTAAGTGGTCTCGGTAGATGACGGATTTTTGTCGGAGGGCTGAAGATTGATTTGATCTTCTGTCTATTTAGCAGGTGGTTTATGTTGCCCGACGCGGAGCCACAGAACGACAATAAAGCAAGTTTATTTTCCTGCTCCTCGTACTTCGTCTTATTCTGCTTCTAGCTTGAAATCACTTCATTTATTTGATGAAAGTCATAGCTGCTGTTTCTGAAGACCTTGCGTAGGTTGTTCAGCTCATGGGGCAGGTATCAGCGTTGATATCATTCTTCCACGATGCACCAATGTTTCTAATACAGTGACTTCTGTGCCGGATGATGATAGCTAATTCAGAGGAAGTACCATTCTATGTGGGCAGGCTTTCTGTAGGCACTGTTACCAAGGCACCGACGAGGACGTCGAGGAAGGGCAATGCATTGTTTTTTTCTACCGCTATGGTGAACTGGATGTTATTGTTAATGTCATCGAGGTGTTTCAAGAACTCGTCAAGTTTCTCACGTCCTTGGGGCCAAATAATGAACCTGTCGTGACTGATTTTCGCTTTTTCGCCAATCGCTGCGATTGTTGTACGTCGGTCTTGGGACACCAGGACCTCCAGGGGGGCAATGCCTCGGGTGTGGAGTATTTTTAATACTTTAGAAGACGAATGGCGACTTGTAAGTATCCATAAAAAAGCTCCAGTTCCAGCCCTGTTGAAAACCTGCGTAATATCGACTTTTACATCATTTTCTTGAAAAAAGAAAGAAGAAAACACCGGACTACACTATATTTTTTTTTCTTTCCCTGAGATCTATGGGGCGGCGGAGGGGTGGGGTTGAGGGGGGGGGGGGGGTTGGGAGGGGGTCCGTGGTGGACGTAAATAAATTACGCAAGTTCGTTTTTCGGATGTGATAATCGTAACCTTACGAATACTTCTCGTATAATTGCATTCACTGGTCACGATCTCTGTGTGAACATTCTAAAATAAGCCAGATCTGATTGTTGCTGTGTATATAGTATACGACCACCACATTTTCTCTTCGAGGTAAGTTTATTAACATTAATTCTAATTATTTTCATGTTAGTCTTACTGTCGTTAGCTTTTACTCTTTGAGCTGGTTCTCATATGGTGCGTGCTGAGAGCAATGTTAAATTCAAAGATTAAGAAATTAAGAGATCTTAGTAATGATATTTCGTATCCAGCAGAGGTAACGGTAGAGTTTACTTTCCGCCGACATGTCAATCGTTAGAGATGGAGCACTAGTCTGGTTGGAAAGCGATGGGGAAGGAAAACAACGTGTTCTCATCGAAGGAATCACTCCAACATCAACCTCAAATGCTTTAGGGAAACCACACTGTTACCTGGCTATTTGTAATCAGATATTCCCGAATAAGAGTAAAAACGTCTTACTCACTGCGCCACTTTGTTCAGCTCCTTCTCGTGTTCAGCAAGTGGCGGTTTCTAATAAGTTAGTAACACATCAACGAGAGCCTCGCTGTCTAAGCGAAGCGCTCGAAACTAGGCCATAAGCGACTTGCTTAGTCTAATTTTATTCGCTCGCGGCTTTTTCTAAGCTGGCTGACGTGACTCAAAGCAGACAGGCAGTGGGAAGTAAAAACCAGTGTCGTAAATCGTTTCTCTGTCGGTATTTTACGTGTCACGCAATTAATTACATAGTCCCAAAAATTGAGTACTTGCTAATGTAAATCAAAGTTGTTCTGAAGCAAACTAACCTTTAACATATTTTATTTGTATATTGTATCTACTCGCAATTGGTTAAGCACACATAAATCGATTTAAAAAGTCTGTCAGCAGATAACAGGTACAGTGCATCTTTTGATTTTTGTCTGCAACACTGTAGTAGACCATGTCCTAGGTATCAATCAAAATAGTATCAATCCACTAAATCCTACCAAGGTCTGCAGAAAGACTCACTTGGACCTAATGTGTCCTTTGCGTACTGGGTTCTTTGTCAGAACATAAATCTCTGCAGCAGCCAGTCTCTCTCTCATGAAAAGGAAATGAAAGATGTTAAAATCTGCTCAAGTTATGCAGCGAACAAGGCATCGTCTTTACCAAGATACACACAGAAAGAGATACTTGAACATGCACGAGTCGTTCATACTGTTACCTGAAACATATTGTCATAGAAATAATTTCAAAATAGCTCTAATTTCACAGTATGGGCTAAGTTTTCCTGAGGTTTCCCTCGGTTGTAAGGCGAGTCCCGAAACAAGAAACGCTCCTCCATCCCTGCGCCCCACCATGAGCTCGTCTAATATTTAGCTTATAAACAAAACAATCACCGTCCGCATAGGCTTGGAAGGCCCAACGGTATCGACCGGGAGCCGTGTCATCTTCAGCCCTGAGGCGTCACCGGATGCGGATGCGGAGGCGCATGTGGTGAGCACACGGCTTTCCCGGCCACTGCCAATTTTCGTGACCCTCGTCCTGCCAACGGCCTTGTCAAAGAGGATGGAATAGGGGACAGAATTTCACGGCAACTTCTTGCATTGGAATGGGAAACTGCCCTAACAAGGATAACATTCTACGAAACAGAGCGTGGAATGTCAGAGGTTTGAATGTGTTAGAGAAGCTAGAAAATCTGAAAACGGAAGTGTAAAGGCTCTATCTAGATAATGAGGGGTCAGTGAACTTCAATGGGAGGAAGCTAAGAATCTCTGGTCAGCTGAATGTAAGATAAAATGAACAGCAGCAGAGAATGTCATAACAGGACTAGGATTCCAGAATGAGATTTTCACTCTGCAGCGGAGTGTGCGCTGATATGAAACTTCCTGGCAGATTAAAACTATGTGTCGGACCGAGACTCGAATTCGGGACCTTTACCTTTCGCGGGCAAGTGGTCTACCATCTGGGCTACCCAAGCACGACTCACGCCCCGTCCTCACAGCTTTGGAAAGGTCCCGAGTTCGAGTCTCGGTCCGGCAGACAGTTTTAATCTGCCAGGAAGTTTCAGGACTAGGATTCGTTATGAACAACAAGGTAGGACAGGGAGTGAACAATTGTGTACAGGTCAGCGATTGTTCTCTTCAGAATCGACAGCAAAACAACGTCAGTGACATTAGTTTAGGCATAGACGCCGACGTCACTAGCCGAAGACGGATAGGTAGAAAAAGCATATGAGGATACTGAATGGGTAATTGAGCATGTAAAAGGAGATGCCAATCTAATAATCATGGATGATTTGCCTTTGTGCTTTGAAGTTTTAATACATAAATTTCTTGCGTGTTTGTATCTTTACCGGGCACAATGTTTTACAAAACTGTTTAGTGTAAAATTCCGTGGTCTTTAGTATCGATTGGGACCGTATTTGTTACCCTCGGATGCAAGCTGAGTTGGTGATCCTTCGCTCACGTCTCCAGGCGGTGTTGTCTCTGATCATGCAGCTTGAGACTTGCCTATGGGTATCCATGTGGGGGGCTAGACATGGTCCAGCATATCCCAGATGTCCTCCAGCTTGTCTAATGACGTGGTCGCCCCAGTTGCTGCCCTCCCTGAGGTTAACCCCTCAACTGTGGTCGAGTGGGAGGTCATTTCAAGGTGTGGCAGGCAGCGAAAGACTTACCAGGGAGGCGGGGAGGGGGGTATCGAAAGACATGCACTGTTCGTCTGACAAACAGGTTTCAGGCACTGTCTGTTGCTGATAAAGACCCTGAGCTAGATGTCCTTCTTTGCCCTGTTTCTACATTTACGTCTACAGGCATACTGCGCAGGCTATCGTACGGTGCGTATTGGAGGTTATCCTGTACCACTACAGCCTGTACCGGCGACTGTCTATATGCCTCTGTATGAGCACTAATTTCTCGTATCTTCGTGGCCATTACGCGAAATATATGTTACTGGCAATGGAATCGTTATGCAGTCAACTTCAAATGCTGGTTCTATAAATTTTCTCAATAGTATTCCTCGAAAGAACATCGCCTTCCGTCCAGGGATTCCCATTTGAGTTACCACAGCGTACTGTTCAAACCCCCCCCCCCCCCCCCCCCCCCCCCATGAACCATGGACCTTGCCGTTGGTGGGGAGGCTTGCGTGCCTCAGCGATACAGATGGCCGTACCGTAGGTGCAACCACAACGGAGGGGTATCTGTTGAGAGGCCAGACAAACATGTGGTTCCTGAAGAGGGGCAGCAGCCTTTTCAGTAGTTGCAGGGGCAACAGTCTGGATTATGGACTGATCTGGCCTTGTAACATTAACCAAAACGCCCTTGCTGTGCTGGTACTGCGAACGGCTGAAAGCAAGGGGAAACTACAGCCGTAATTTTTCCCGAGGACATGCAGCTTTACTGTATGATTAAATGATGATGGCGTCCTCTTGGGTAAAATATTCCGGAGGTAAAATAGTCCCCCATTCGGATCTCCGGGCGGGGACTACTCAAGAGGACGTCGTTATCAGGAGAAAGAAAACTGCCATTCTACGGATCGGAGCGTGGAATGTCAGATCCCTTAATCGGGCAGGTAGGTTAGAAAATTTAAAAAGGGAAATGGATAGGTTAAAGTTAGATATAGTGGGAATTAGTGAAGTTCGGTGGCAGGAGGAACAAGACTTCTGGTCGGGTGATTACAGGGTTATAAATACATAATCAAATAGGGGTAATGCAGGAGTAGATTTAATAATGAATAAAAATATAGGAGTGCGGGTTAGCTACTACAAACAGCATAGTGAACGCATTATTGTGGCCAAGATAGACACAAAGCCCATGCCTACTACAGTAGTACAAGTTTATATGCCAACTAGCTCTGCAGATGATGAAGAAATTGATGAAATTGTAAGTAGGCTGTTTATGTTTTCTCTATGTAAGTAGGCTGTTTATGTTTTCTCTATGTAAGTAGGCTGTTTATGTTTTCTCTATGTAAGTAGGCTGTTTATGTTTTCTTATTGGCAACGTTACGTAGCGCTCAATATGAAAATCACTGGCTGTGCTGTGTGCAGTCTGTGGCTAGTTTGCATTGTTGTCTGCCATTGTAATGTTGGGCAGCGGCAGCTGGATGTGAACAGCGCGTAGCGTTGCGCAGTTGGAGGTGAGCCGCCAGCAGTGGTGGATGTGGGGAGAGAGATGGCGGAGTTTTGTAATTTGTCATGAACTGCTATATTTATATATGATGATATCAAGGTAAATACATTGTTTGTTCTCTATTAATATCTTTCATTTGCTAACTCTCCCTATCAGTAGTTAGTGCCTTCCATAGTTTGAATCTTTTATTTAGCTGGCAGTAGTGGCGCTCGCTGTATTGCAGTAGCTTGAGCAGCGAAGATTTTTGTGAGGTAAGTGATTTGTGAAAGGTATAGTTTAATGTTTGTCAGGGCCATTCTTTAGTAGGGAATTTTGAAAGTCAGATTGCGTTGCGCTAAAAATATTGTGTGTCAGTTTAAGCACAGTCGTGTATAATTGTTCAAAGGGGACGTTTCATATGGCGACCCTGCCAGGATACCTCACTGGAATCTTCTGATTTTTTCTTGTAGTTTGTGTATTTAGTGTAGCTTTTGTTTATTGCTAGCGCGTAATTGTAGAAAGAATCTCCTTTGTAGTTGTAGCCTTTCATTGTTGTACAGTAAAACAGTTGTGGCATGCATGTAGATTTGCACCAAGTATTTCGCAGCTACGCTTGCAATTAACTAGATATGATTTTCAGTGCTATGTTAATGTGTTCTCCTATTTTTGCACTTCAAATTGTGCTTTTCTGTGTTATCGTGTGAAATATTGTGACAATTATGGCGTGTGAAAAACGTAACACTAGGCTCCAAACTAAACTGAGAAATAATAGTGACGACGAGCGTAGCTTATCAGCGCCGCAGAGTAATGAATTTACTAATGTTCAAAGTAGTAATTTGGTAACTGTGCACAGGGAAATGGAGCGGGCGTCAAACAATGGCGTGGACAGTGAAACAATTAGTGAAGAGGGAAGCATTATCGATCGATCGGTCGGCAATAGCTCGCCTCAGGAAGCCGAAATGACACGACACGATCTCGCAAATACTGTAGATTCAGGTTTTGGATCCTCCCCGTTTTCTCAAATAAGTCAAGACACATTTTCTGCTTGTCAAAATGTGAATGTTTCCGGTGTAAATTCACTGCCGAAAAGCAATGAGGAACATGTTTCAGACACCAATGCATTGTTATTACAATTAATACAACAAATGGGACAAACACAGCAAAAGCTTCAAAAGTTAGACACAATGGAACAAAATCTTAAAAAGTTAGACACCACACTTGAACAAACACGTGAAGATTTAACTACTGAGTTACATAACATTGAATCGAAATGTCAAAAAGTCTGTAATGACGTAAAAACACAAATTTGTGAGCATTTTCAACCTATTTTTTCGCGGCATGAAAATGCATTACAGAATCACGAAGCAGCCATAAAAGAACTGCAAGCCATTGTTCATGAAAATCATGAGACCTTGTGGGCTAAAATTGACTCAGTTGCATCTACCGATTCGGTTACGTAACTTGCAAAAACTCAGGATAACTTAAAGGACACAGTAGATTCGATTTCAACACAAATGGACACTCTGAAACTTGGTTCAGAAAAACACACTGAGGAAATGTGTTCACTATTGGAGAAAGTAGCCGAACTTTCGGATCAGGTCACTAACTTATCTACAAAGGTAGATGATGATCTGAATGACACAAGACCTGTAGCCTTCACTGACACAGAAGAGTATGAACAAATTAGAAAATTCAAACAGAATCAAAATCAAATCAATACACAGTACAAAAGAGAAATCCGAGAAGTGCAAGATCAGTTGGCACAAGTAGTACAAGAATTACGTATTTCAGAGGACACTCGCGCCCCAATACGGGAAGAGGGACACAGAAATACGGAACAGCCACAAAATAATAACACAGGGCACTTCGGAAATTGTGAAAGAAGTTGGCAAGGTACGCCGAATTTTGAGATGGAACCGCCTAAACGACGTAACAATGACCGACATGCGACTTGCCGACATGATGATTTTGACTATAAGCTGTTCATTACTACACGTAAATTCAAAACATTTAAGAATTCTGGCAACGACATTCATCCACAAGCATGGCTCCATCAATTCTCTCATTGTTTTCCTCCCAACTGGTCGTTGGAACACAGATTAGAATTTATGTGTGGCTACTTAGAGAATGAACCAGCTGTAAGAATGCGATCGGTCATTCACGATTGCCACAGTGAAGGAGAATTTTATCATGCCTTCCTCTCAGCATATTGGTCTCAAGCCACACAAGACCGTGTAAAACATAGCATCATAATGATGGAACTTTTCGAACAATCTGAATTCTCCAGTCTTGTGAAATATTTTGAAGACATGTTGCACAAGAATCAGTATCTTTCAAACCCATACAGCCCCTCAGAACTCATCCGCATTTGCTTAATCAAACTGCCTGAACATTTACGACATATTATTTTAGCAGGACGTTGCAAAGATGACATTGAAGCATTTCAGGGACTTTTACAAGAATTAGAAATTGACACATACAGTCGCCGGATGCGAAAACAGGAAAACAATCACTACAGGTCACATACGTCACAATTCCGTGACGACAGAAACAATAACTGGACACGAAAAGGCTATTCTTACAACGCAAATCGTGACCAAAACAGACACCACCCGTATGACAACCACTGGCAGAGTAATTATAGTTACAGAGAAAGTTCGCATTTACGTAGTAATGAATATGACAGAGACAATAATAGAAACAGACAATATGGTAACCAGAACTATTATTATCAAGGGAGACAGAGTAATTTCAGACGCAACAGTTCAGCGCGCAGTTACGATTCGGGGAGAAATTCTCCACCACATGACCGACAAACAAGAAACTATGTAAACTACCGACAAAACGACAGACGTGAATTTCATCAGAACTGGCGGGATTCTAACAGAGCTGGGCCCTCTCGGCAAGGCGAATTCGTAGAAGCTAGGTCTCCTAATCCCAATAACGGCGCGCGCCAACAAAGAGACAGACAATGACTCGCACAGCAGGCAGCCGCGTGCGCCCGCTGACTCCGAGAAAAATAACATAAGACGCTAGCCTTGAGAAAAATTTTAGCATTCTTTACCGTTGTATACAACATGATAATTGCTTTGAAGTTGAAACTCTGTGCACTAGGAAGAGTAAAGGTTTACACCACATTTCACATGTAAAACCGTTTATTGAAAGATAATCTGCTTTTTAACTTTGTCTTTGCCATAAAACTTTTCACTTCACATTTTTAGTATGCTTTGTCAGACTTAGAAACTGTTAACATGTAACAATGTTTGAAGTGAAATATCCAGTATAGAACCTAGGGAACATTTTTAAACAGAAATTACGAATGCATTGTTATAGTGAACAGACGTCACAGTGTTATTGTGTGTGTACATTCTTGCTTGTTAGTTGCACGATTATGGAACGACAATAAGGCTTACATACTTAGAACATTTACCAGTACTGCTAATGAGATTTTAATGCAACATTTTGGTTTACTTGAAAATATATTCTGGATTTAAAGTACTTTCAGTGAGATACCAGATGGCACAGTGGTTAGATTATGTGACAGCTACACGATTTTATCACGACGCTACTAATGAGTGACAATTTACAATGTTGCTTTTGCAGTGTTTCTGTTTTATATCTGCACAGTTTTTCTGAATTCTTCTGGAAAGCAAAACATGTTTTATTAGTAACTTTTGTGGTATAGCAACAATGAGACAGCCTTTTTCGTGGCACAACAATACGTTACAGCACAGTACTTTCTTCATCATGGCAATAAGCGTAATAACTAAGATATCTATACGCAAAGCATTTCACTTTTGTTTATCATGAGGTAAGTACATTGACTTCTGCAGAACTTAGCTTTCGGAGGACGATAACTACGACACTTCCACAGAGATTATGTTGCAACAAGACGCACATTTAGCGCTACAGGACACGTATTTGAGTCATTAATTTTGCACTTAAAACATTTATTTTTAAAGATTTTTGAATTACAAAGAAAGTTTTCCGTGATACATTTCATTCCATTGCTGTAATCTGTAACACCTGAGGGTATAATTACATTAATCCTCAGGGGGGTACACGCTTACTTTGTGTACCATGTGTGTGGCAACCACAAGGAACCCTAGCTAATATGGTATTTTGCTTATACAACTTTACACATCAGTACCATATTTCTCTAACACACAAATTACACAGCTATCTGATCATTTAACTGAGAGAGACAAACATTTTTTTTACTACCTCAGTGACACATGTTTACGCAATACACAGTTGGGTAACTTCACACTTATGAAACTGTATTTTGTCTGTACTTTGTAAACTGTTCATTTTTTTTTTTTGTGGAACCATTGTGATACTATGAGAGCTTTGAATGATGTATTTGGTAAGGGAGCATGACTTTTAAAGTATGTTTGAGGTAGATGACACTATTGAAATGAGCAGAGAATTTTCTTTAGATTTTGACATTATTGGAGCAAGCTACGACGATTTTGAGATTTGACTGAGGTGTTATGATGTTATTTTTACGACGACGATGTGTATTATGCTGTTGAGGTATGTTTATGATCAATAAGATGATGATACCGTATATAAGGAATCTGATTATGCTATGTAGTTATTATGTGTTGATGAATACGAATATGTATATGTTTAATAAGGTAAGGAATAATGAGTAGTGATTAGGGACTCTGATTTGTGGAAAAGGTTGTTGGAAACCAAGAATCGTACTTTAAGAGTTATGAAATGTGTGTATATGTGTGAATGTATCACAATGCTGGCGAAAATTTTTTGGACACTCTTATATCAACAGCATTTTGTTTCTACACATTTGCAACGCTAATTCTTGACCTGTGAAATATTTTTATATGAGACTGTCACTGTAGCGGAAACTGCTGTCGTAAATATGTCGGTAAGAAAGGTAAGTGACCGTGACGTAATGCGTTGCGAGCGGCCAGGTGTGCCAGTTGCCTGGAGGAAAAGCCATTATTGCGAGCCCTTTTCAGCGGCACAGGTAGAAAAAAAAAGGGGACGCCATTAACCTCACTTCTGACATTCCTTTGTAGAAAGCATCGCAAAAACGACACGGTCGAACTTGAAAACATATGATTACATTAGCTCTTAATTTACGATATTTACTGAAATGCCTAATGAAATGACGAGAAATATTTTTACATCTGCACACCTGATTATGACAAGCGTCTTTCTACGAGAATTGAGAGCTACTGACTTACGAAATGCCACATAGCTATTGAATGATATTTTTATGCTTTGGTTTGCGTAATTGCTTATTTCATTTGATATCTGGTTTCCAGCTGTGTTGCAGCATTGCTTTTAAAAAATGAAATGCATTTGCTAATGTGAACACTTTCTGTCAACAGATCTATTAAATAATTATTTTATGATCCACATTCTTTAAAAAAGGAGCACTTGGAAAGGAAAGAACAATAAGAAGGAACTAGTAACAGTAACACATAATTTTCTTTTCAAGTACATGGTAATATTTCTTTTTACAATCAGTTGTTGTGGTGCACCACTTTAATTACATAGACATTAAGATGTGAATATACACTTCCCTTATCTGCATTGTTGTTTTTACTGTAATATCTTTTCTGCTTGAGCTATGTCATGTTTAGATATAAGTTATTTCTGCTGCTATTTGCCAGGCATAGTGCTACTAAATTTCACTTTGTATTACTCTGTTAAGCTAGTTTTACTATTGATTTATTTTTATTGTTGCTGCACATTGGCTCATATTAGTTGTAATTTTGCATTTTATCTGTTAATTTAGATTTGCTGCTGCTTGCTTTGCAAATTGGCATTTTTTTTTGTCATTGCTGTTTGTGATAATTTGTTATGTGCTGCTGCATTGCCTCGTCCCTTAGTTTAGCATCTGAGCTCAGTAGATTTAAGTTAGCTTAAGAGGGGGTAGCCTCTAAGAGAATGAGTTGCGATGAATTGGAAGAAATGCATTGAGAAAACAGGTTTAGGTAGGATTTTCTTGGAAATAAATGTTGAGGTAAGAAATGTGTGAACATATAAATACAGAAAGCATGCTTAGATAGAATTTTTTTGGTGGAAACAAAGGATGAAATAAGAGGAAAGATATATAAAGTTTTGGGTTGGACTGCAGTACCAAATGTTACACTGAAAACGAACCCTATCCTTTCCTATTGGTGTTATCCCACTATGTGTTTGTGTACCCTTGAGTATTTGTTTTCTTCCTGTCTCTGTGTAGTTTCATAGAATTTTTTCTTCTTTTAATACTAAGTTACATTCACTATGATGAGGAATACTGTTATCCTCGAATATAATTGGCATTAATAATATGTTATTTACTTTGTAAAGATGTTAGACATTATTAATTCTGTTCTGTTTAATGCTCATGTGTGAAGCTGATGTTTCAAAAGTTATTGTGATCTTTTATGAATGTACTCATGTCATAATTCCACTGATGTATATGTTAGTTCGATTCTTTTGTAAAGCCTGTACTACAAATGTTATCTGTATTATTATGTTTTAATGATGTTTTCTGTATCTTTGTAATTGTATTCTCATGTTATAAAATTGTACTTGACACCAGTTCATCAAATTAAGTAACTTGTGAGTTACATTTCACTGCACACGTTTCCGTTGGTCATAGTATATGGACAATATGTGAGAAGTAGGGACTGTTAGTGTTTGCACGTGTGTTAATCATTCTGCAAGGGACTGGATAACAGCATTGCTGGTTCTAAGGACAATTCCACAAACTTTGTGAGTGCACAAGTGGTGGTTATGGACTTGCTATATTGTCTGCAAGACTCTTCGATGGTGATTGTGCACCTGCACATTTGCAACAGATGGCTGCTGGCCGTCTCTACAAGGACTACAGTGGGTCTACATCTTTGATGATCCATCAATACCATTATTTCTACAAGGACTGCAGTGGGTCTGCACTTCTGATGATCCACCAACGCCATTATTTCTACAAGGGCTGCAGTGGGTCTGCACCTCTGGTGGCCCACCAATACCATACTCTCTACCAGGACTACAGTGGGTCTGCTCTGTGATGACCTACCTACCAATATTCTTCAAAACTTCGAATGACTCTGCTGTGGGTTTGCTATGTTGTGGCCCATTACTTGTCTGCATGTCAAGAGTCAGCACTGTCTTTCCGTTGGAAGGACAACACTACTTCTTCAAGACTGCATGGAAATCCACTACTTCTATGTGCATTTTCTTTTACTGCTCAGACTTTGAGAAAAACTCTGCATTTTTACTGTGATGAACAATGTGGACTGTCTTTATGGACTGTGAGAAATTTTTAGCTTTTGACCAACATTGTATCAATAAGTGTGTGCATTTGATTTCTTTGTAATTATGAAAAATTTTTTTCAAATCTGTATTGGCCACTGCCCAATCCAATTTGTAAAAAATTTTTGTGGGGAGCATGGGGGCTATGTAAGTAGGCTGTTTATGTTTTCTCTATGTAAGTAGGCTGTTTATGTTTTCTCTATGTAAGTAGGCTGTTTATGTTTTCTCTATGTAAGTAGGCTGTTTATGTTTTCTTATTGGCAACGTTATGTAGCGCTCAATATGAAAATCACTGGCTGTGCTGTGTGCAGTCTGTGGCTAGTTTGCATTGTTGTCTGCCATTGTAGTGTTGGGCAGCGGCAGCTGGACGTGAACAGCGCGTAGCGTTGCGCAGTTGGAGGTGAGCCGCCAGCAGTGGTGGATGTGGGGAGAGAGATGGCGGAGTTTTGTAATTTGTCATGAACTGCTATATTTATATATGATGATATCAAGGTAAATACATTGTTTGTTCTCTATTAATATCTTTCATTTGCTAACTATCCCTATCAGTAGTTAGTGCCTTCCATAGTTTGAATCTTTTATTTAGCTGGCAGTAGTGGCGCTCGCTGTATTGCAGTAGCTTGAGCAGCGAAGATTTTTGTGAGGTAAGTGATTTGTGAAAGGTATAGTTTAATGTTTGTCAGGGCCATTCTTTAGTAGGGAATTTTGAAAGTCAGATTGCGTTGCGCTAAAAATATTGTGTGTCAGTTTAAGCACAGTCGTGTATAATTGTTCAAAGGGGACGTTTCAAAATGTATGACGAGATAAAAGAAATTATTCAGGTAGTGAAGGGAGAGGAAAATTTAATAGTCATGGGTGACTGGAATTCGTCAGTAGGAAAAGGGAGAGAAGGAAACATAGTAGGTGAATATGGATTGGGGGGAAGAAATGAAAGAGGAAGCCGCCTTGTAGAATTTTGCACAGAGCATAACTTAATCATAGCTAACACTTGGTTCAAGAATCATGAAAGAAGGTTGTATACCTGGAAGAATCCTGGAGATACTAAAAGGTATCAGATAGATTACATAATGGTAAGACAGAGATTTAGGAACAAGGTTTTAAATTGTAAGACATTTCCAGGGGCAGATGTGGATTCTGACCACAATCTATTGTTTATGAACTGCAGATTGAAACTGAAGAAACTGCAAAAAGGCGGGAATTTAAGGAGATGGGACCTGGATAAACTGAAAGAACCAGAGGTTGTACAGAGTTTCAGGGAGAGCATAAGGGAACAATTGACAGGAATGGGGGAAAGAAATACAGTAGAAGAAGAATGGGTAGCTCTGAGGGATGAAGTAGTGAAGGCAGCAGAGGATCAAGTAGGTAAAAAGACGAGGGCTAATAGAAATCCTTGGGTAACAGAAGAAATATTGAATTTACCTGATGAAAGGAGAAAATATAAAAATGCAGTAAATGAAGCAGGCAAAAAGAAATACAAACGTCTCAAAAATGAGATCGACAGGAAGTGCAAAATGGCTAAGCAGGGATGGCTAGAGGACAAATGTAAGGATGTAGAGGCTTGTCTCACTAGGGGTAAGATAGATACTGCCTACAGGAAAATTAAAGAGACCTTTGGAGAGAAAAGAACCACTTCTATGAATATCAAGAGCTCAGATGGCAACCCAGTTCTAAGCAAAGAAGGAAAGGCAGAAAGGTGGAAGGAGTATATAGAGGGTTTATACAAGGGCGATGTACTTGAGGACAATATTATGGAAATGGAAGAGGATGTAGATGAAGATGAAATGGGAGATAAGATACTGCGTGAAGAGTTTGACAGAGCACTGAAAGACCTGAGTCGAAACAAGGCCCCGGGAGTAGACAACATTCCATCAGAACTACTGATGGCCTTGGGAGAGTCAGTCATGACAAAACTATACTATCTGATGAGCAAGATGTATGAGACAGGCGAAATACCCACAGACTTCAAAAAGAATATAATAATTCCAATCCCAAAGAAAGCAGGTGTTGACAGATGTGAAAATTACCGAACTATCAGTTTAATAAGTCACAGCTGCAAAATACTAACGCGAATTCTTTACAGACGAATGGAAAAACTGGTAGAAGCGGACCTCGGGGAAGATCAGTTTGGATTCCGTAGAAATGTTGGAACACGTGAGGCAATACTAACCTTACGACTTATCTTAGAAGAAAGATTAAGAAAAGGCAAACCTACGTTTCTAGCATTTGTAGACTTAGAGAAAGCTTTTGACAACGTTAACTGGAATACTCTCTTTCAAATTCTGAAGGTGGCAGGGGTAAAATACAGGGAGCGAAAGGCTATTTACAATTTGTACAGAAACCAAATGGCAGTTATAAGAGTCGAGGGGCATGAAAGGGAAACAGTGGTTGGGAAAGGAGTGAGACAGGGTTGTAGCCTCTCCCCGATGTTATTCAATCTGTATATTGAGCAAGCAGTAAAGGAAACAAAAGAAAAATTCGGAGTAGGTATTAAAATCCATGGAGAAGAAATAAAAACTTTGAGGTTCGCCGATGACATTGTAATTCTGTCAGAGACAGCAAAGGACTTGGAAGAGCAGTTGAACGGAATGGACAGTGTCTTGAAAGGAGGATATAAGATGAACATAAAAAAAAGCAAAACGAGGATAATGGAATGTAGTCAAATTAAATCGGGTGATGCTGAGGGAATTAGATTAGGAAATGAGACACTTAAAGTAGTAAAGGAGTTTTGCTATTTAGGGAGTAAAATAACTGATGATGGTCGAAGTAGAGAGGATATAAAATGTAGACTGGCAATGGCAAGGAAATCGTTTCTGAAGAAGAGAAATTTGTTAACATCGAGTATAGATTTAAGTGTCAGGAAGTCGTTTCTGAAAGTATTTGTATGGAGTGTAGCCATGTATGGAAGTGAAACATGGGCGATAACCAGTTTGGACAAGAAGAGAATAGAAGCTTTCGAAATGTGGTGCTACAGAAGAATGCTGAAGATAAGGTGGGTAGATCACGTAACTAATGAGGAGGTATTGAATAGGATTGGGAAGAAGAGAAGTTTGTGGCACAACTTGACTAGAAGAAGGGATCGGTTGGTAGGACATGTTTTGAGGCATCAAGGGATCACAAATTTAGCGTTGAAGGGCAGCGTGGAGGGTAAAAATTGTAGAGGGAGACCAAGAGATCAATACACTAAGCAAATTCAGAAGGATGTAGGTTGCAGTAGGTACTGGGAGATGAAGAAGCTTGCACAGGATAGAGTAGCATGGAGAGCTGCATCAAACCAGTCTCAGGACTGAAGACCACAACAACAACAACACTGTTCAAACCCACCGGTAACAAATCTAGCAGCCCACTTTTGAATCGTTTCGATGTCTTCCGGTAATCCGACCTGATACGGATCTCAGACACTCGATCAGCGCTCAAGAACAGGTCGCACTAGCGTCCTATATCCTGTCTCCTTTCCAGATGAGCCACACTTTCTCAAAATTCTCCCAATAAATCGAATTCAACCATTCGCCTTCCGTACCACAATCGTCATATGTGCGTCCCATTTCATATCGCTTTACAACTTCATGTCCACATATTTAAGTGAGTTGTTGGGCGCTTCAATGTTAGGCATATTATGGAGTCCCTTAGCGATATGGCTACCAAGGAGGGGAAGAAGTCCAGTGCGCACTCTTTGTGCATACCAGGTGGGTGATCCAGTATGTCGAACAGGTGGTTCCGGATTCAATGAAGAGCACAGGGTGCAGCCAACTGCAGCTGTTGGCCCATGTTGGTACTAATGATGTGTGTCGCTTTGGATTGGAAAAGATTCTCTTTGGTTTTGGGTGCCGATCTGAAGTGGTATGCATGTTAGCCTTCTCGTGAGGTGAAGGCAGAGTTCGCCATCTGCAGCATCATCAACAGGCGGATTTTTGGTATAGAACCAGATGGATGGCCTGAATCAGAGTCTCAGACGGTTCTGCGACACTGGTGTGCTACAGATTCCTCGTCTTGCGTCACGTGTGGGGAGGTTTAGGGTTCCACTTCATATGTTTGGGGTCCATTACATATAGAAGGTGGCTACATAGGTAACAGAGCCTGTGTAGAGTGGACTGGACGGTTTTTTAGGTTAGAAGTTCTTGTGAAAGAACATAAAGGGCTTCTGTCCCAAAGGATACAGGCCAATCAAAGGATGAGGGTAAACCTAGGACAGATCGGGATTAAAGTTGTGAATTGTCGTAGCTGTGTTGGGAAAGAGCCAGAGCGTCAAGCGTTAATAGTAAGCGCTGAAGCTCGTTATAAATACTGAAAGCTGGCTAAAGACAAGTTTTTGGAAGCGACCTAATGGTATTAAGAAAGGACAGATTAAATGCTACTAGCGGCGGCATATATATTGCTGTTAATGGTAGTTTACCTTGTAGTGGAATTGAAGTAGGCAGTTTCTG
Organism: Schistocerca serialis cubense; assembly: GCF_023864345.2. Taxonomy (NCBI): domain Eukaryota; kingdom Metazoa; phylum Arthropoda; class Insecta; order Orthoptera; family Acrididae; genus Schistocerca; species Schistocerca serialis. The sequence continues at coordinate 929,340,932 of NC_064638.1, forward strand.
TGAATGTGGGTAGAGGCTATACTTGACAACTGGAATAAATTAATAATCTGTTCCTTTCAATGACCCCCCCCCCCTCCCCCCGACTCAGGTGAAACAGTTCCTGAAAGATTAAAAAAACTTGAGTCTCACTTGAGACAGCTACTGCATTGGTGGTGACCTCAATCTACCCTCGATATGTTGGCGAAAACACGTGTTTAAAGTATGTGGTAGGCATAAAACATCAACGGAAGTCGTAATAAATGCTTCCTCCAAAAATTATTTGTAACAGTTAGTTCAGGAGCCCATGTGTAAATGATTTCGGAAACGTACCTCTTGCCAACAACTCTCACACCCTTGCACCTTTTGGTGCTAGAAATCCCCACCGCACCGGGGCTGTCGTCTGGTTCACGCAACTCGCTTTCACTAGGAGACAGAAAACACATTAAACAAAGCTGAACGGCGTCGCTCCCTTCGGGGGAGCAGGAGATACGGATCTGTTCAAACTGTTGGCAGCTCCACCTCTCTTCCGAGAAGTCACTGGACTAGGTACAATCTCTTCTGCAAAACACGCTTAGATCGACCTGGGCCTCGTTGCAGAATGCCCACTTACTTGCTACGGCCGACTTTACCCATGGTTCATCACGGTAACGTTTTAGCCGGACCCATACTGCGTCCACTAACCGCCGACAGCACACAGGAAAAATTTGTAGGGACCACCGAAATGGCACCCCTGCAGAACAGTGTGGATCGGCTACGTACCTACACCCTGGCTGACCGCAGGCACTATCACTCCCCCTGTTGGCAGGGGCTCGGAAGTCAGTCCCTTTCCCTTATGGAATATCACTGCACTGATCTTGGCCCGCAGCTTGCAAGGCCATGGGGTTCGCAAGTGATGTCTGCTATTCCACATGCAAAAATTCCCAGTCATAATAGAGAAGGTTAATAGATAAGAAAAGAGGGCTAGACCATTATAGTCACTGCTATCATTACCATAACTAGCAGCAAGCATAAAGATGATCAGTAGAAACATGAGTTTCATTGTGATTAATGGAATTTACATAATAAAAATGAGATGTGTCAGGCTGGTACTTGATTGACGCACCTAAATGCAAATTTAAGTGTTAGATAGACTTCACATTGTTTGTATAGAGTGAAGTCTGGCACGAAAGTGAAACATGGACCATAAATGGTTTAGATAAAAGACAGAAGCTTTTGAAATGTGGTGCTGCAGAATAATGCTGAAGATTAGATGGGTAGATCGGATAACTAATGATGGGGTACTGAATCTAACTGCGGAGAAAAGAATTTTGTAACAAAATCTGACTAAAAGAAGAAATCGGTTGATAGAACACATAGCGAGGCATAAAGATATAGTCAGCTTGCTAATACAGGGAAGTATGGGGTAAAAATGTAGAGCGTGACCAAAGATTCACTGCAGTAAGCAGGTTATTTTGGATGGGTTTGCAGTAGTTACGCAGACATGAAGAGGCTGGAAGAGGATAGATAAGCATGGATAGCCGTATCAAACCGGCTTTCGGACAGATGAACACAACAATGGATAATTCTAGGTACAAACCTCATCGAAGTTAATTTTTGATCACTTTTTCATTTTGTCGTTTGTACTGGAAATAAATTATCGATATGGATATCAAAGAATTTTACATATAAATTGTCGCACGTAAGATATCAATAATAACAACTCCTGGGACATATAAATTATTTTCATTACATATTAACTGCACTCAAGAGGTTTCTGCAAGATTATGGTTTGGTTAGAAGATGTTCAGTTCACACTTTTCTTTAATACGCTTTTGCATTGTCAGTGAATGTTAAGATTTCTAAAAGGCTAGTTGATGCACTACAAACTCATTAAAATATGTCAGAAGTGTGACAGAAAAGCACTGTAGCTTGTACAATGCAGTATTTGAATTTTCCCCATCTTCTCCAGGAGGAATATCTTCGTCCGCATCTCGTGGTCGTGCGGTAGCGTTCTCGCTTCCCACGCCCGGGTTCCAGGGTTCGGTTCCCGGCGGGGTCAGGGATTTTCTCTGCCTCGTGATGACTGGGTGTTGTGTGCTGTCCTTAGGTTAGTTAGGTTTAAGTAGTTCTAAGTTCTAGGGGACTGATGACCATAGATGTTAAGTCCCATAGTGCTCAGAACCAATTTTTGAGGAATATCTTCCTCATTTACTTTCACAGCGAGAATGAAATGGTGGAGATGATTTTAAAGTGGCTGTAACTAATTAAGATCGAAACAACAGCAATAGATTGTATATCTGACTGCACCTGACAAGTCGTTGAATGTGTAGTAGTTCCAAACGTTTAACGCCAGGGTATCATAAAAACTACCGAATAGTTCCATGAAAAATATCTCAGGCACATTGGTTAAACTGATTAATTTTTATATTTAATTTGTCTTTGAACTCTTAACCATATCTTACTATTTACGCAAAACACCATCACTAACGTCAGGAGAGGAAGAGGGGATCTACTGAAGTAAATTCTCTTATAGTTGGAAATAATATGACAATACATTATGAAAATGTAAGAGATACACAAATGTAATGCACAGGATGCGTAATTGCTTCCCAGTGAAACGTCTGCAGCATAGTTGAAACAAGCTTTGCAACATATGGCCTTCCTACATATTAATTTTTAAGCCCTGGAAAACATTCGTGGCCGTGTATTTGTTTTCCACATAAAAGGGGAAAGCCTGGGCAATAATCATGGTTCTGTAAGCAACCGCAACCAAAAATATTTTTTTCCGTGAAGGCATTGATCCTCTTGTCTCACAATGGGACAAATGTATTAAGAGCTTTGACGATTACTTTTTAAATAACAAACAGTTTGCTTACTTTTTTATCTTCCCCGTTTTCATTCAACTACCTCTCCAATTAAAAAAAAAAAAGTAGATGAAAGTTTTCTTGACACCTTCCGAGGTGACAATCTCCACTCCTTCCATACCAACTACGTAAGCCTAAATCAGTTTCTTGATTTAAAGAAATAATATTAACGCCAATAGAGAGATTCGTACCAAGTAAATTGGCAATAACTGGGACAGATTCCCCACGGTATAGAAAACAGGTCAGGACACTGTTGTAAAAGCAACGAAAAAAGCGTGCCAGACTTAAAATAATACAAAATCTCAAAGACTGGCTACCTTTCATAGAAATTCATATTTTAGTATGGACTTCAATGCGAGATGTTTTTAATAGTTTCCGCAACGTAACTCTGCTTCGAAATCTGATAGAAAACTCAAAGAGATTGTGGTTGTATGTAAAGTACACAAGCGGCAAGAGACAAATAGTACCTTCACTGCGCGATAGCAATGGTAATGTTAGTGACGACAACGCCACTTGAGTGGAATTACTAAATATCGTTTTCCGAAATTAATTCGCCGAGGAACGTAATGTAAATGTTCCTTCGAATCAAGAATAGCTGCCAACATAAGTAATTTTTAAGTACATATCCTTGGGACAGCAAAACAATTTAAGCAAAATAATAAATACATAACAAATTTGTCTTATGTTGCAGATTGTTCCTTTCGGATTATACTGATGCAACAGCGTCATATTTAGCAGTTATATAGAACCCACTTGCTCGACGAAAGATTCATTCCTAAGGAATGCAAAGTTGCACAAGTCACATCAATACACTAGACAGGAAACACAAGTAGTCTGCTGAATTATAACCCATACTGATGTGTCGGTAGCTCAGATGGCCACTCAAGACAGTCAGACATCTACAAAAAGGTGACACATTAATGAGTTTATTTACGACCTATATATGGAAATGGAAGAGGATGTAAATGAAGATGAAATGGGAGATATGATACTGCGTGAAGAGTTTGACAGAGCACTGAAAGACTTAAGTCGAAACAAGGCCCTGGGAGTAGACAGCATTCCATTAGAACTACTGACAGCCTTGGGAGAGCCAGTCCTGACAAAACTCTACCATCTGGTGAGCAAAATATATGAGACAGGCGAAATACTCTCAGACTTCAAGAAGAATATAATAATTCCAATCCCAAAGAAAGGTGTTGGCAGATGTGAAAATTACCGAACTATCAGTTTAATAAGTCACAGCTGCAAAATACTAACGCGAATTCTTTACAGAAGAATGCAAAAACTGGTAGAAGCCGACGTCGGGGAAGATCAGTTTAGATTCCGTAGAAATATTGGAACACGTGACGCAATACTGACCCTACGGCTTATCTTAGAAGCTAGATTAAGAAAACGCAAACCTACGTTTCTAGCATTTGTAGACTTAGAGAAAGCTTTTGACAATGTTGACTGGAATACTCTCTTTCAAATTCTGAAGGTGGCAGGGGTAAAATACAGGGAGCGAAAGGCTATTTACAATTTGTACAGGAACCAAATGGCAGTTATAAGAGTCGAGGGACATGAAGGGGAAGCAGTGGTTGGGAAGGGAGTGAGACAGGGTTGTAGCCTATCCCCGATGTTATTCAAGCTATATATTGAGTAAGCAGTAAAGGAAACAAAAGAAAAATTCGGAGTAGGAAGAAGAAGAAGAAATAAAACTTTGAGGTTTGCCGATGACATTGTAATTCTGTCAGAGACAGCAAAGGACTTGGAAGAGCAGTTGAACGGAATGGACAGTGTCTTGAAAGGAGGATACAAGATGAACATAAACAAAAGCAAAACGAGAATAATGGAATGTAGTCGAATTAAATCGGGTGAAGCTGCGGGAATTAGATTAGGAAATGAGACACTTCAAGTAATAAAGGAGTTTTGCTATTTGGGAAGAAAAATAACTGATGATGGTCGATGTAGAGAGGATATAAAATGTAGACTGGCAATGGCAAGGAAAGCGTTTCTGAAGAAGAGAAATTTGTTAACATCGAGTATAGATTCAAGTGTCAGGAAGTCGTTTCTGAAAGTATTTGTACGGAGTGTAGCCATGTATGGAAGTGAAACATGGACGATAAGTAGCTTGAACAAAAATGAATAGAAGCTTTCGAAATGTGGTGCTACAGAAGAATGCTGAAGATTAGATGGGTATATCATATAACTAATGAGGTGGTGTTGAATAGAACTGGGGAGAAGAGGAGTTTGTGGCACAACTTGACTAGAAGAAGGGATGGGTTGGTAGAACATGTTCTGAGGCATCAAGGGATCCCCAATTTAGCATTGGAGGGCAGCGGGGAGGGTAAAAATCATAGAGGGAGACCAAGACATGAATACACTAAGCAGATTCAGAAGGATGTAGGCTGCAGTACGCACTGGAAGATGAAGCAGCTTGCACAGGATAGAGTAGCATGGAGAGCTGCATCAAACCAGTCTCAGGACTGGAGACCACCACAACAACATTTGAAATTATTAAGATATACATAACTCTGAATTCCTGTAGGTCCTTCTCTGATGTTCAGTTATATATGGTGAAGGTAATGTTCTTAATTGAAACAAACAGTTTTTAATGCTGATACAGTCTGTCACTGGTAACCAATAATGTTGGGTGCATTTTGTCATGTTGTTGTAATTTCCTCATTGCAGTCTTCCATACTAAGGTTGGTAAGTCTGTAGATACACTGAACCTGTTGCTAAGCTCTGAGTGTGGCTGTTTAAAAAGACGAGCTGGTCAATCAATGCTGCAGGCAGTGAGGTCATACCAATTTAGCGTCCTCTGGTGGCGTTTATGCGTGGCACCCCCCTATAGGGAACAGCAAACGATGGAAGAGCGAGCTCGCCCGGCGATGCCGCGGAGGAAAATTTAAATGGACAGTCTCACGTAACTGTGAGTGGAGTGTGGCAGTGCTGTGTGCAGTCGACGAATATTCGTTGAAACTGCACATATCACCGACATACATTTGAAGTAGGATTTTGGAAGAAGAATTATGTTCAACATTACGAAATGCTCGTATCTGTAACCCTTTGAGTGCTGCACCGGCGCGTGCGACTGGCCTTGTTAAGCCTGCCCTTGGGGCCCCCTAGTCCGTGTACCTGCACTGGCAGCCACTTCTGCGGACTACTCTGTGTGCCTGAGCTCTGCACTCGGCCTCAGTACTTCTGGAACCACGGCGGTCGTGACAGTCTCGCAGTTAGTGTGATCGCCGACGTTACAAAATAAACGAAGGATATCTGGATACTTGTTCCATTGCTTTGAATCTGGAGATGAATTGCTCTATAGACCTAATGTACACTGAAACTGCTTACGCTGCTAACATGTAACTCCTCATCAAAGGCTTTCTTTCATTTGCAATTGGTTCTTGAGAATCGTCATAAGGTCTCAGTATGCATCTGTGTTTTATTTGGCGTACTTAATTATCGGATTTTTGTACGCAACTTACGATGTAAACGCTGTAGAATCCGTATCGATCAAACGTTGACGTTCCTCTGTCCTAGCGCAATAATTCGCCCGCAAACAACAGTCTGGATGCCGAGACACACTTTTGAAGCTAATCGCTATGTTTTGAGAGCATTAACCCAATAAATTATCCCCAAGGAAACTTCAAAAAAAAAAGATCCAACATTTCTGAATTCTTTTTAAATATAATGGACGCAATTGTTATTGTACAATAGAAATAAACAATGATTTATAACTTTTGTTTACGAATTAGATCAGGAAATACTCAAGTTTCTAAACTACCTAACTAAATGTCACCTTTAATTCCTAATGACCTTTTGTGCTGCCGGCCGGGGTGGCCGAGCAGTTCTAGGAGCTACAGTCTGGAACCGCGCGACTGCTACGGTCGCAGGTTCGAATCCTGCCTCGGGCATGGATGTGTGTGATGTCTTTAGGTTAGTTAGGTTTAAGTAGTTCTAAGTTATAGGGGACTGATGACCTCAGGAATTAAGTCCCTTAGTGCTCGGAGCCATTTGAACCATTTGAAATTTTTGTGCTTCAGAAACGGGCGAGTGTTAGCAACTGACCAACGTGTGCCGAAACGCCCTTTCCAAGTGTAGGCCTAGAATTTTTTCATAAATCCAGTGTCCTGGAAAAGATAGGACAGCAATCCGTTACTGAATATTAGTATAAAATTGTAGCGTGGGTTGCTGTAAAAGATATTTATTTAAGCGGCGACTAGTTTCCGGCAAAACCCATTTTCAAACAACCATGTCAAAAAGGAATGTGACAAACACATTATGGCTGTTAATAAAACCTTCGAATGTCGATAGCGATCCATGTGCTATGGTTTTACTAACAGCTATAATGTGGTTGTCGCAGTCTTTGTTTTACATGGTGGTTTGAAAATGGGCTTCGCCCGAAACTAGTTGCCGCTTAAAGAAATATCTATTACCGCAATCCAGGCTACAATTTTGTAGTAATAATAATGCCAGAATTTTTTTTTTTTTTTTGAGTTAATGATATTTGCACTGAGTTTAAGGTTTAACTTCTACCAAGAAGTTTTGGAAGAATACATAAATTTGTACTAAGTTTTTATTTTTGCACCTTACATACGAACATTTGAAGCATCCAGTCTGTTTGTCAGCACAGACTGAATGTTTCACATGCTCGTTCGCACATAAGGTGTTTGTCAGCAATGTAATTCATCTGGAGAGGCTCTTCAAGCTCAGATAATTCGGTGATTTCTTCTTTTTTCTTTTTTTTTTGCACAGTTATATTTCCCATCCTTTTTCACCCGGGCTTTGGACCGTCAATGGCGAAGTTAAAGACATTTTTTTAAATTTTTGTAATTATTTTTTTTATTTTTAAGTAATTTTTTTCAGAAGTAAGGGCTTCATTTCATATTCCAGCAGTAACAACTTGGCTAAAAGTTCTTCTTTGTGTGGTATGTTTCAAAACATGTGTCAACGCACAAAGGTACATTGCATGTTTTGCATTCATATTTCGTTTCTCGACGCACATTCTGTTTCGAGCAGACTGCACATCTACGCCATAGTCCGCGTTTCTTGGACTGGTCACTTGGAATGACATGTGGAAAGTGCCTCCCAGTAAAGCGAAGAGGATTCTCGTCATCAGAGCGTCATCCTTTCCTATCTCTTCTCCGTTCTGTAGCAAATTTTTCCACAAGTTCTCGTACCAAACAGAAATGAAAATCTGCTAATGATATTTTGCTCCCTGTCACCGATCTGTGAAGAGTGTGAGCATTCAAAACACAAAGGTCCACAACATGAAAAAAAGAAAACTTTTTGTACCATTTAACAGATTTACGCACAAATTCAACAGTGCTTAACAGCATATCGGAGTCGTCTACTGCTCCGATATTTGCTTTATTATCAACAACACATTGCGGCTTCATTACTTTTTCGCCAGTCGTCCTGTTTGTCTTTTCCGTGTCACGCATTTCTATTAGTGTTGCAGGTAGTCGCACCACTTGATGGCAAGCATTGTGTCAGTTGACATAAACTCAACTTCTCCTCGTTTCAGTTTCTTTTGTAGCTTCGGAATGTTGCTTCTGTTCCTACGTACAGTACCGCATGCTGCTATTCTCTGGTTCTGAAGCCAGAGGAACAAGGTTGGACTCGTATACCAATTGTCCATATACAGGGTATGTCCACGTTCAAGGTATGGCGTCATTAGTGTTGCCACAATATCACCAGATTTCCCCAAATTATGGACTTCAATTTCTGTTGTTGTGCCTGTGTATACAATGAAACCCAAGACGTATCCAGTTTTACAGTCGCACAACACGAATGTTTTGATTCCAAATCTACTTCATTTCGAAGGAATGTATTGTTTAAAAGATAAGCGACCTTTGAAAATAATAGGCTTTCATCGACACAGAGTCTTCTGTATGGATTAAATGCACTGCGGGACGCCACACGAACTGTATCAATTATTTTCCTAATTTTAAATAAACTGTCATCTCCACGATTGGCCGAGTTGTCACTAAAATGCAACATTCTCAAAAGTAACATAAAACGGTCACGGGACATAACTTCGCCAAAAATTGGAGTACTCAGAAGTACATCTCTGGACCAATATTCCTTTATTCTCAAACACGAGCCACGAGAAGACAAATACCAATGAAGCTATACATTTCCTCAAAACCTGTACCTTTCCAGGTGGATAGTCGAGAACGAGCTGATTCCGACGTATTTGCCATGGTGAAAGTGAAAAATCGGTTCGTTCCAAGTGCTATAAATTTCAACAGATCTTCTGGTAGAAATAGCACGAAAAAGGATAGAACGCTTGAATCAGGCGCTAGTTGGCAATTATGTTCTGAAGATGAGTCATCAAATGCATGAAGTGCTGGACTGAAATCACGTTTTTGCCAATCAAGTTTGTCATTCTCGCTAAGGCGTGGCCTTTTACGGATCGATTCGTCTTCACTTTCAGAATCTGAAGAATTGTCCTGGCGAGCTCTGCTAGGTGAAGTACATGGAGGTACATTACTACGAGATTCTTCTGATGAATCTTCATCGTCACTCCATTCATTGAAGATGCCACACTCACTGTCACTGTCACTCCTTGTCAGTATCTCCAGCATCTCTTCGTCAGTGCAACGGCTCCGTTGTGCCATTTGTCTGTGGATCTCAAAAGTGACAGAACTCTAAAAATCCTGATGAAACGGCACATGGCTAAACGACACCACAAAAGCAGAATGCAGAAGATCACATGAATCAGCTAGCACGATGTCGAACAGCAACTGCGAAATCCGTAGCAGAGTGTTTCCCAGATAGCAGGGACAGCGAATGCCGGACATTTACCACGTCAGACATTTGCCACACTTGCCCCTTCGCCAGGTAGCTTGAGTAGCGATCCCTCATCTTACTCGATGCAACCAGTACGTAAGGGACCTTCTTCGACATCTTTGCGAAATGCAGAGCTTCTTTTCCGAAATCGAAATATTTATAACTTTTGGGAAACGAAAGCAATACCGACGATTATGTCGGTATGTAATTGGTTCTACCAAGTATAAATATAGATCCCTCTGTCTGTATGGTAGCTTCCTTTCACGCTTACTGATTGCGATAGAAACAGTCCATCGGCAGGGGAGCAACAAGATAGGAACGATGTAAAGAGAATGCGAATGTACGCTAATCATTTCTTTTTGATTACTGCATTTGTGCCTACTTTAATTACTACAACTGCATGCCCAAAAGACAATAAGGAAAGAAGATAAGGGAATGTGAATGTTTGAAAAGAAGAACGACATACTCCATATTAATTTACTCTCTAAAATCCGATATCCCTTGCGGCGAAACATTAGTTAATAAAGTGTAGGAGGACAATGTTCAAAACATGACTGAAAATACGTTCGCTAAATAGAGATAAGAACATCTATGATTGACATGTCATCTAAAGTCGACGTACAATTTTAAAATGTTAGAAATAAGGAAATAAAGTGTTACAGAAATCTACGCTTGTAACGTACGTTATTTTCTACATTGGTTAGCTCAGGTATTTACAGGGGCACGGAGAAATCATCCTAGGTTTTGGAGGGAAAAGCCGTAATTGTAATGATCTGCACTACAACAGAAACAAGAAGCACAACTTCAGGAAAATAATGTAATGTGTGTTTCAGCTCACAAGCGACATTGAAGCAGATAGTTATATTCGACAACCGGAATAAATTAATAACTGGCTCCTTTTACCGACCCCCGGTCTCAGAGGAAACAGTTGCTGAACAGTTGAAAGAAAACTTAAGTCTCATCACAAATAGGTACGCTACTCATACAATTATAGTTGGCAGTGACTTCAATCTACCTTCCGTATGTTGACAAAAATACATTTTCAGACCCTATTGTAGATAGAAAACAACTCCCGTAATTGTTCTAAATGGTTTTTTTTTAAATTATTTTGAACAATTAGTTCACGGAGACATTCAAATTGTAAATGCTCACGAAAACACACTTGATCTCTTAGCCACAAATAATCATGAGCAGCACGACGGATACAGGGATTAGTGAACACACAGTCGAGCGAGGCTCAATTCCGTAACAAACAAATTCACCAAAACTAAACGCGAAATATATCTGTTTATAAAAGCAGCTAAAAATTCGGTTGACGTCTTTCTAAGTGACAGTCTCCAATTCTTCCAAACTACGTAAGTGAAGACCATATGTGGCTTAAGTTCAAAGAAATAGTATCAACAGCACTTGAGAGATTCATACCAAATAAATTAATAAAAGACGGAACTGATCCCCCATGGTACATAAAACACGACAGAAAGCTGCTGCAGGAGCACCGAAAAATGCACGTATAATTTAGACGAACGCAAAATCTCCAAGATTCGCGAAGTTTTACTGAGGCTCGAAATTTAGTGCGGATTTCAATGCGAGATGCATTTAATAGTTTCCACAACGAAAGTCTCTCTAGAAATGTGGCGGAAAATCCAAAGAGATTCTGGTCCTATGTTAAGTAAACCAGTGGAAAGGCTCAGTAAGTATCTTTACTGCGCGACAGCGATGAGGAGAAGGAGGGGGAGACAAGGGACCCAACCCTTCGGAGAAGATAAAATCGTGGCAAATGTCCGCACACAAGGACAGCGGCACAGAACAATAAATAGGGTACATTCATCCCAGGGAGTGCACGGCACAAAAGAACTTGCGACGGACCTGCATGCAGCCCTGAGCGGCTATTGACGTCCGGAGGCCCACAGGCAGTGCAACCGGTTGCGGTATAAGCCGTCATTAGGACTCAAGGTACTGGCTAGGCCGCGCGGCGAATGCCGTCTGCAGGGCCCACGGGAAAGCCCACTTCAGCGGCAAACAACGTCCGCAGGCACCGCGACAAGGTGGAGCGCCGCGGCATATCACGTCTGCAGTACTCAAAGGCCTAAGAAAATAACCAACTGTCACATAATCAGCACAAATACACAAAATATCATTCTTTTGTATCACAGCTGACTCTTTATTCACACGAAACAATGAGTAGTATTGAAATGGGCTTTCAAATTGATTCCATATTTCTAGATTTCCAGAATTTTGACACCGTTGCACAACCGCAGCTTCTAATCAAATAGTAAGTTTATGGACTATTGTCGCAATTGTGCGAGTGGATTCGTGGTTTCCTCTCAGAAAAATCTAGTCAACGGTGATCATGATGTCTTTTGAAAAATTCTACATGATTGTCAGACCTGGCCATGAGAATCATAAACGTCACAATGCATAGTAACTGGTGGAAAGTCATCGAGTGAAACCGATGTGATATTTGGCATCTTAGAAAGAAGAGTTACAGATCCTTTGTTCTTCCTCATCCACGCTGCCTGCCAAAAAAATTGAATCACGCAGAAGACATGATCGGATATCAATGTTACTTCGTACACGAATACAGCATCGTTGGGTATATAAATGATTAGAGTCGTAGTTCTATGTCACATGTAGAACGACAACTAGAGTGCATCAGTGTCTTCGAGTTTAGTGGTGTTATCAGGCTTGATAGTGTCTAAGCGGCGTGAACAGTGTCAGATTTAGACTTATCGTTGTGAAGGACGTGGAGATAAAATCAGCATCTGACAGAGCCTGAAAGGGATCTCATTGTCGGCTTCCATTTGGCCAGCTGGTGGAACTGTCCAATGTCCAATTTTCAGATGTGACAGTGGTCCGATGCTGGGCTGCGTGGGTACGTGCGAGCAGGCAAGGTTGTGGACTATGTCTGACCGCAACAAGAAAGCATCACCATATTGTGTCCCAAGCACATTGTAGCTCCTTCACATCAGCACCTGTCATCCAAGGAAAAGTAATAGACTCTCTTCAATATTCTGTGTCATCCCGCACCATTGATCTGAGACTAGCAGCAGCCATGTGTAGGCTCCAGTTAACGCCACAATACAAACGGCTGCATTTGGTGTGGTGTCGTGCCCAGGGAGAATGGACTGCTTACTAATGGCTTCGCGTTGTGTTCAGCGATGAATAGCAGTTCTGTACTACACTGGGTGGTCGGCGAGTATGTTAGCGACCAGAGTAACACTCTTCCAGTATTTTGGAGAGACTAGCCCGTGTTACTTCTGCTGTCGTGCTGTGGGAAGCCATTGGGTATGAAGTCACATCACGACTGGTGATGACTGAGGAAACTCTGATGACAGAACAATTCGCTAAGACAACCTGCGTCCTCATGTGTTACCTTCATGTGATAGTTTCGAACATTCTCCCATGGCCAGCAAGATCTCCAGATCTGTTGGCAATAGAACATGTGTGGGACCAGTTCATACCTCAACTCCATCCTAGTGTCAGTATCCAGGATGTTCGAGATCACTTACAATACTTATGGACCAGCTTCCCTCAGGAGAGGATAAAACAGCTTTATGAGCACATGCCCAACTGAATCAGTGCATGCACCTAGGCCAGAGGGAGTACAACGTCATACTGATGATGCATGAGGTGTCTGTTCACCATTTTGGTCATGCAGCCATAATGAATTAAATCACAAGGTAATAAATGACATGAGCTGCCACTGGGTACTGATTTAATCAATGGGGAACGTTGAAAATTTTTTTCTGAACTGGGATTCGAACATGAGTCTCCTGCTTAAGAGGCAGATGCGCCGACCACTGTGCTCCAGACACAGTGGTTCTCGCAACTGCACGGATTACCCTGACATACTTCCCGTCAGACCCTAATTGTTAACTCATCCACACACAATTGATGTAGTGCTCCTTGCTCTTTATCCTCGTTACTCGCGGTATTTTGCCGATTCCCGTAGGAGTTCCAGCGTGGTGTGCATCCGGAATGAAGTGATCATTGGCTGTTCTCGCCTTAACTATACAGGGTGGTCCATTGATCGTGACCGGGCCAAATATCTCACGAAATAAGCGTCAAACGAAAAACATATGGCTCACAATTTTAGACGAACGGTTGGTAACAGGTTGGTTTTTTAAATTATTTTTCTCTGCCTCGTGATGACTGGGTCTTGTGTGATGTCCTTAGTTAGGTTTAAGTAGTTCTAAGTTCTAGATGACCATAGAAGTTAAGTCCCATAGTGCTCAGAGCCATTTTTTTTTAAATTAAAATACAGAACGTAGGTACGTTTGAACATTTTATTTCGGTTGTTACAATGTGATACATGTACCTTTGTGAACTTATCATTTCTGAAAACGCATGCTGTTACAGCGTGATTACCTGTAAATACCACATTAATGCAATAAATGCTCAAAATGATGTCCGTCAACCTCAATGCATTTGGCAATACGTGTAACGACATTCCTCTCAACAGCGAGTAGTTCGCCTTCCGTAATGTTCGTGCATGCATTGACAATGCGCTGACGCATGTTGTCAGGCGTTGTCGGTGGATCACGATAGCAAATATCCTTCAACTTTCCCCTCAGAAAGAAATCCGGGGACGTGATATACCGTGAACGTGCGGGCCATGGTATGGTGCTTCGACGACCAGTCCACCTGTCATGAAATATGTTATTCAATACCGCTTCAACCGCACGCGAGCTATGTGCCGGACATCCATCATGTTGGAAGTATATCGCCATTCTGTCATGCAGTGAAACATCTCGTAGTAACATCGGTAGAACATTACGTAGGAAATCAGCATACATTGCACCATTTAGATTGCCATCGATAAAATGGGGGCCAATTATCCTCCCTCCCATAATGCCGCACCATACATTAACCCGCTAATGTCGCTGATGTTTTCCACTTGTCGTAGCCATCGTGGATTTTCCGTTGCCCAATGGTGCATATTATGCCGGTTTATGTCACCGCTGTTGGCGAATGACGCTTCGTTGCTAAATAGAACGCGTGCAAAAATCTGTCATCGTCCCGTAATATCTCTTGTGCCCAGTGGCAGAACTGTACACGACGTTCAAAGTCGTCGTCATGCAATTCCTGGTGCATAGAAATATGGTACGGGTGCAATCGATGTTGATATAGCATTCTCAACACCGACGTTTTTGAGATTCCCGATTCTCGCGCAATTTGTCTGCTACTGATGTGCGGATTAGCCGCGACAGCAGCTAAAACACCCACTTGGGCATAATCATTTGTTGCATGTCGTGGTTGACGTTTCACATGTGGCTGAACACTTCCTGTTTCCTTAAATAACGTAACTATCCGGCGAACGGTTCGGACATTTGGATGATGTCGTCCAGGATACCGAGCAGCATACATAGCACACGCCCGTTGGGCATTTTGAACACAATAGCCATACATCAACACGATATCGACCTTTCCGCAATTGGTAAACGCTCCATTTTAACACGGGTAATGTATCACGAAGCAAATACTGTCCGCACTGGCGGAATGTTACGTGATACCACGTACTTATGCGTTTGTATGCCACCTATCACAAAGCGAAAAAAGTGGTCCAACTAAAACATTCATATTTCTTTACGTACTGCAAGAATATGCAATAAAAATGGGGGCTCCTATTTAAAAAAAAAACGCAGTTGATATCCGTTTGACCTATGGCAGCGCCATTAGGGGGTCAACCATAGCGCCACCTGGTTTCCCCCTTCAAGCTAGACACGTTTCGTTCTTTGTAGTTTTTTTCGTTTGATGCTTATCTCGTGAGATATTTGACCCGGTCACTATCAATGGACCACCCTGTATATGCGGTGTCTGTCTTCATGATATATCGAAAAGAACAGACACTACTTTGATCCTGCAGCCACTATGAACCAAGATACAAAGGAGTTAATGACTTCAGCTGCCAGTGGGCGGTTATTTATCCAATGGGCAAAGTCGAAAATTTGTGCCCAAACGTGATTCGAACCCAGGTCTTCTTCTTGCCAGGATAATCCGTGCAGTTGCGATGACCACTGTGTCCTAATGGCGCAGTGGTCAGCGTATCTGTCTAGTAAGCAGGAGACCTGGGTCGAACCGCTGTCTGGCACAAATTTTCTACTTTTCCCATTGATTACATCAATGCTCGCTGACAGCCAATGTCATTAATTCCTTTGTGTCATACTGATAAGTTGTTTGGTAATTTGACTCTATAGAGTAATCACTACAGTAACATCACACACCTTCTCAACTCATAAAGTTTCATTTCGATTCTTCCTCCCTTTTGGGTGTTTCACTTCTTTTGTCAGGCAGTGTATGTGAAAGGCACTACAGACAGAGTAAGTCTACGAATATCTGTAGACCTGAATCAGTACCTCGAAGTTTGTCTACAACTCTGCATGACGCGTCACTCCGTAATGTAGAGACCAGTCGTAGTGATTTGACTTATCAATGTATGTAGTTTGCAGGTAGAAGTAGAAGAAGTGCGCTTTCTGTTTGTAACTTGCGGGTTCAGAATAACTTTCTGCAACAGAGTCTTGGAAATTCTAAGCGGAGTATGTTCCCTGTTGCTCTGACGTACTGGAAGGTAACCACGAGGAGAATTTCAATTCAAGCTTACGCCTGTTCTCCGTGATCTGCGCAGCTCTTCTTGCGTATTACAGACGACCAACTAGGATCCTGTGAAATTAAGAAACCTGCTAAAATGCTGCCACTCGTAAGTTTCCGTCATATCCACCTTGAGAGGACGACCCTCAGAATCCAAACACGACGGTCGCATTTACGTTGGAAAGCTACTGCCACAGAACTTTGGACACAGCAGAATAATTATCATACGTTATCTTGACGCGAAAGAAAGTTCTGGAAAGGAGTAAAGTTCTTGTCTATCCTGCGCTTAACTGCAGAGTAGAAAGAAAGTTGTTTTTAAAAGCTTTGCCCTATCTTATCGGAATAACTCTCACAGTCAGAGGCACACTTGGCACTAACGTCTTTTAAGATAAGTCTCTGTCCATATTTCCCTTCGCAGTGATGACAGTGATGCTATCGTATCTCCTCCAACATTCCCGTGTGATACTGTAGATTTACTTCTAAATTTTATTTGGTGAAAATAACTGCACGTATGATATTTAAGTTCCACAAAATCGTGTAAATTCCCTAAAATCTGAAGGAAATCACGTGTGATTCGTATTTAAAACGTGTAAAATTGGCGGCTGAGCCAGAAAACTACTTGTCAATAACCTTCTTATGCCGTTTGCTCAAAATCTTCGAGAGAATGTTGCTGAATTGTTTGATTCATGTTGTAGAGCAAGTTATAATACAGGAACAAGCCGGTTTCAGACAAGCAAAGATGTACATCTCAGGTTCTCAATCTCATACACTTTATTGAACATGGCTTTCAAATCCAGCAAACAACAGTAGTAGTATTTATCGACCTGACAGATGCTTATGGCGCTATCAGTCACCGTGCATTGTCACAGAATATTTGCAGAATAACGAAAGGTTACGGTTGCACCAAAATCATGTAAAGTTTACTCCGGAACAGCACATTTTATGTGGATATCCACGGTCAGCATAGTCGATGGAGATGTCGAAGAAACCACTTCAACAAGGAAGTGTTCTTTCCCCAATGTTATGTAATACCTGTCTCCGGCGAACACAAGCACTTTCCTTTGTGCCGATGATCTGGCATTAGCGAGTCGAGGGAAATCCTTTCAAGGTGTTGAAGGCCAGCTGCCAGACGCATTGAGAGATTTGAGCGCCTAGCACTCTAACAATAAATTCGTCAAAACCCAGCTAAGACACAGCTGTGTATGTTTCATCTTAAGCACAGGGGTACAAAGAAGGAGCCTCCTAGAAGATTGTGAGCCTAAAGACTGAACACAGACACAATGGGGCGCACCCTGGAAACGGTGAACTAATCCTTCTAACACCAGATCAAGTTAAAGTCCAAAACCAAATTAACATCAAGATGCAACGGCCTTTATCAAGACCACCCCTTGTGACGATCTCGATAAATATTGAGGGATTCTCTAGTCATAAGAGTGTTTTATTAGCAGACATGTGCTGTAAGCATAAATGCGACGTATTGTTGGTGCAGAAAACACACCGGGGAGCCACCAGCCACATACCTAAAATATCAGGAATGGATTTGGCCATTGAAAGACCTCACGACAAGTATGGGAGTGCGATTTTCATCAGACCCGTGCTCAACGCAACATCAGCCGCCATGCCATTAGTCAATAACATTGAAGTACTTACCAGTCGCGGCCAGAAGTTCTCTGTGACGTCTGTGTACAAACCACCAGATGTGGACTTTGTTTTCCATGAACCAAACAATTTTACATATGACCATATTAATTTTCTCATGGGCGATTTCAACTGCCATGGTGAAGCATGGGGATATAATGAGACTGATGAGAATGGTGTGCAGCTAGAATCCCGGGCTGACACTAATGACCTACGACTCACTCATGACCCAAAACAGCCAGCATCGTTCAACAGCAGAAGATGGAGAAGGGGATATAATCCTGGCAACATCTTTGTGAGTAGGAAATTGGTAGCACAGTGCATGAAGCTTGTTGAAGAACCTACCCCAAGTACACAACACAGACCTGTCATTTGTGTTGTGAATGCCATGGTTAAACCAGAGGAGGTGCCTTTCCGAAGACGGTTTAATTTCAAAAAGGCAGACTGGCAGAAATTTAAAGAGCAATTGGACGAAGAGATTGAGATAATCCCTCCTCGACCAGATGAGTATGGTAGATTTATCGATTTTGTGAAAGGGATCTCAAGGAAAAACATCCCAAGGGGTTGCCGTACCCAGTACATCCAGGGTCTGACCGGCAGCAGCAAGGTCTTACTTGACAGGTACCAAAAGCTGTTCACTCAGGACCCCTTCAGCGAAGATACGATGGAGGCTGGGGAGGAACTAATGCAGACTATTGCTGAGGATAAGAGATCACGGTGGTGCAAACTAGTCGAGAATCTTGACATGAAACAAAACAGCAGACGTGCATGGAAATTACTGAAAAACTTAAGTGGGGACCCAACTGACCTCCAGCAGAAGAACAACGGGGTAACAGCAAATCAGATTGCTAGCCAACTTCTGAAGAATGGGAAAACCAAAGTGAAAAGAGAAAGGGAAAGAGTTATACCCCAAGAACAAAAAGATTGCGGACTCCTCAATGCTTCATTCACAGCAACCGAACTGGAAGACGCCATTCAGAGTATGAAACTGAATAAGGCAGCTGGAACTGATGACCTTAGAACGGAGCAGATAAAACAGTTTGGACCAAAAGCTCGAAACTGGTTACTACAAATGATGAACACCTGTATTAAAGAGCTGAATATTCCAAAACGATGGCGGCAGGCGAGAGTTGTGGCTTTACTAAAACCTGGCAAGGAGATAAAGGACCCAAAAGTCACAGACCAGTGTCACTTCTATGCCATCTCTATAAGATACTGGAGCGGATGATTCTAAACCGGGTGGCAGAAATTATAGATGGAAAGTTCATAAAGGAACAGGCCGGTTTCAGAGCAGGAAGATCTTGTTGTGGGCAAATACTTCATCTGACGCAACATATAGAAGATGGGTTTGAAAAAAAATTAATAACTGGAGCAGCTTTCATAGATCTCACTGCCGCATATGACACGGTAAACCACAGAAAGCTATTGCGCAAATTATATCACCTCACAGGGGACTGTAGGTTGACGATGGTTATTGGTAGACTTCTGCAGAATCGAAGATTTTATGTCTCCCTAAATGGTTAGAACAGTAGATGGCGACTGCAGAAGAATGGCTTACCACAAGGAAGCGTACTTTCTTCCATCCTTTATAATGTGTACACTAATGACCAACCTATACCTCAAGATACAAGACTGTTCGTATATGCTGATGACATAGCTGTGGTGGTCCAGGGGTCCAATTTTGATGCAACATCTGAAAAATCTCTCTAGAGCGCTTGAAGAACTGGCTCAATACTACGACGCCAATCACCTCAAGCCAAACCCTGACAAAATCCAAGTATGTGCCTTCCATCTGCGCAATAGAGATGCTGGAGTTGAGCTCGACGTTACATGGCAAGGTAAGAAGCTAAAGCACTGTCCAACACCTAAATACTTTGGGGTTGTACTTGACAGAACGCTTTCCTTCAAGCAGTATTGCCAAAACACCAAGGCTAAAGTCTGCTCCAGGAATAACATCATCCGCAGGCTGACAAACTATGAATGGGGAGCTCAACCATCAGTACTGAGAACATCAGCACTTGCTCTGTGTGTTTCTGCAGCAGACTATGCAGCGCCAGTATGGGAAGCATCTGCACATGCTAAACAGGTTGATGTAAGTGTAAATGAGACAATGTGAATTGTTACAGGCTGTCTCAGACCCATACCAACGGGTAATTTGTACCTACTTGCTGGAATTGCCCCATCCAAGATCAGAAGGCAGGTGGCAGCAGACGCTGAGAGAACAAAGAAAGAAACAGATTCTCGACACCCACTGAATGGGCACGTCACCCAGGCTCGGAGGCTTAAGTCTAGAAATAGCTTTATTGCAAGAACCAAGATCCTTGACGGTTCACAGGAAGATACTAGAGTCCGTAAATGGGAGAATGAACAAACCGCACTGCAGATAATACCAAAGGAGCAAATGGCACCTGGAAACAAACTTCCTTATACAGTGTGGAGAACACTAAATAGGTTGAGGGCTGGTGTACCCAGATGCAAAGCTAATCTGTGCAAGTGGGGACTGCTGAGTAACGATGACGACGTTCTTTGCGGATGCGGAGAGGTACAAGACGAGGCACATCTGCTCATGTGCCGACTACTGCCGGAGCCCTGTAGTTTTAGTGACCTGCTACAAGCCAACGACAAAGCCGTAGTGGTGGCTAACTATTGGAAAAATAAAATTTGATCTGAATACGGAAAAGAAAGAAAAGAATCTTAAGCACAATCAGGCACGTCGCTAATTGACATCAAGTGGCAAGGGAATCAGCTAATAAATGCGACTCATCCAAAATATCTTGGAGCCACTCTAGATAGTACTCTGACTTATAAACGTGAGAACGACGACACTAACAACATGTCACAGAGTATGCGTGCCCAGTCTGGTGCAAATCCACTCACGCAATCATACTTGTCAAGGCGGTAAAAGAGGTGTAGGCTTATTATAGGTTATTTGAAACATACGCAATTTGTAGTACTCTACCAACTTCCTGACATAGCGCCATCACATGTTCGTCTTGAAGTAGCTGCAAACGTGGAGGGAGTGAACAAATCAGGCTCACCAGGAGAGCCATCAGTTACATGGGCACGTTCCAGCAGCCCAAGGATGAGGTCCAGAGGAAGTTTCCTCAAGAGCAGTTCAGACTTGCAAACAGCAGCAGCTACAGCAGGAAAACAATTGTACATTTCTCTACTTGAAATTAACTCTGCCTAGTTTCTCTCTTCCGTGACCCTCTCACCTGGCTATGAAAAGAATTGGATTATGTGGAAGTCACCCAATCGTTTAGAGTTGGAAGATCCAAGGGTATTCTCCAGAAATGGCACTTCCCCATGGGTACTGCCAACTGTGACTGTGGAGAGCCACAGACCATGGAGCAACTATCGGACTGTCAACTATTCCCTGCATCTTACACAGAAAAAAGTCTTCTGCTTGCGATTCCGAACAGATTCGTGGTCGAATATTTTGATCAACAGTAGTGTAACTTGATAATTCTATCTTTCATTAGTTTTTATGGCAATTACCACAAATTGTATTCGTTTATGAGTCAAATGAAAAAAAGTTCCATTTTCCTTTGCATAATCTTTATAAAAATTGTCACAATTGTGTATGAACCTAAGACCATTAGACAATGTGAATATGAGATTGAAAAATAGAGCGTAGCCGTTTAGAGATACATCATTTATCACATTAAGTCACAGAGAGAGATGACGGTTATTCATTGCTATATATCTTTCCATTTATCCCATCAAGAACGCAAACTTTTACGGAAGTGTAACGAGTCAGGGCTAACTTAGTAAAGCGCACTGTATTAACAATTAACTATTAGTAATGTACACTGCTGGCCAATAAAATTGCTTCACCAAGAAGAAATGCAGATGATAAAGGGGTATTCGTTGGACAAATATATTATACTAGAACTGACATATGATTACATTTTCACGCAATTTGGGTGCATAGATTCTGATAAATCAGTACCCAGAACAACCACCTCTGGCCGCCATAACGGCCTTGATACACCTGGGCATTGAGTCAAACAGAGCTTGGATGGCGTGTACAGGTACAGCTGCCCATGCAGCTTCAACACGATGCCACAGTTCATCAAGAGTAGTGACTGGCGTATTGTGACGAGCCAGTTGCTCGGCCACCATTGACCAGATGTTTTCAGTTGGTGAGAGATCTGGAGAATGTGCTGGCCAGGGCAGCAGTCGAACATTTTCCGTATCCAGAAAGGCCCATACAGGACCTGCAACATGCGGCCGTGCATTATCCTGCTGAAATGTAGGGTTTCGCAGGGATCGAATGTGCGTTCACTTCGATGTCGCCAAATACGGATGCAACCATCATGATGCTGTAAACAGAACCTAGAATCGTCCGAAAAAAAATGACGTTTTGCCATTCGAACACCCAGGTTCGTCGTCGAGTACTGCGTCGCAGGCGCTCCTGTCAGTGATGCAGCGTCAAGGGTAACCGCAGACATGGTCTCCGAGTTGATAGTCCATACTGCTGCAAACGTCGTCGAACTGTTCGTGCAGGTGGTTGTTGTCTTGCAAACGTCCCCATCTGTTGACTCAGGGATCGAGACGTGGCTGCACGATCCGTTACAGCCATGCGGATAAGATGCCTGTCATCCCGACTGCTAGAGATTCGAGGCCATTGGGATCCAGCACGACGTTCCGTATTACCCTCCTGAACCCACCGATTCCATATTCTGCTAACATTAATTGGATCTCGACCAACGCGACCAGCAATGTCGCGATACGATAAACCGCAATCGCGATAGGCTACAATCCGACCTTTATCAAAGTCGGAAACGTGATGGTACGCATTTCTCCTCCTTACACGAGGCATCACAACAACGTTTCACCAGGCAACGCCCGTCAACTGCTGTTTGCGTATGAGAAATCGGTTGGAAACGTTCCTCATATCAGCACGTTGTAGGTGACGTCATCGGCGCCAACCTTGTGTGAATGCTCTGAAAAGCTAATCATTTGCATATCACAGCATCTTCTTCCCGTCGGTTAGATTTCGCGTCAGTAGCACGTCATCTTCGTGGTGTAGCAATTTTAATGGCCACTAGTATACCATACAGTAATAAGGCCCAGAAATTTTGTAAATGAAAGTGTTCAAAGTAATGCGAAAACCATTATTAAAAAAGTACCGGTACTATTATTAAGAAAAAGAGATAGAACAGCGTCAGTTTTTGCTTATTGTTGCCGTTTCCGAAGATCAAGAGACAATGTCCGATTTCTTCCTTTGTTGTTGAATGACTAAGTTAGTTGACCCCCTACAAATGGCAGAATTATTGACAGTATCAATTTATGGCTGTTTATATTATTACATGGACGACGGAATTCAAATGATATACCGGTATATAAGAAAAAGTATCACCACAGCTGTATCTTGAGAATGTCTTTATTGTATCACACGACTAGTTTCAGCGACACATTACCACCATCTTCAGGCCCCACCACTGCCAAAAGAGTATTTGATTTTCTTGGCGCATTTACTGTGGGATCCTTGCTACTAGTACACGTGGGCTAGCTTTCACCAAGGGTGTACACTCGACACCACGCTGTCTCCAAGACATACAGCTGTGGTGGTACCTTTTCACCTATTGACAGTATGTTTAACTCTACTCCACTGTTTTCTTTCACTCACGCGTTTCATATTGGCCTTTTACTAGAAAGAAGACTATTGCGTGAATCCCCTCACCTTTTACTGAGGTGACAGAAGTCATGAGAGAGTGATATGCACGTATGCAGATGGCAGTAGTATCGCATACACAATGTGTGAAAGAGCAATACAACGCCGGAGCTGTGAATCATGTGAATAGGTTTCCGAGGTGATTATTGTTACTCGTTGGGAATTAATAGGTTTTGAACGCGGAATGGTAGTTGGAGCTAGACGCTTGAGACATTCAGTTTCGGAAATCATTAGGGAATTCAATATTCCGAGATTCACGGTGTTAAGAGTGCGTCGAGAATACCAAATTTCAGGTATTGCCTCTCACCACGGACAACGCAGTAGCCGACGGTCTTCAATTAACGACCGAGAGCAGTGGCGTATGCGTCGCGTTGTCAGTGCTAACAGACAAGCAACACTGCGTGAAATAACAAGAGAAATCAATGTGGAACGTACGACGAACGTATCTGTTAGGATAGTGCGGCGAAATATGGCGTCAATGGCTTATGATAGCAGACGTCCGATGCTAGTGCCTTTGCTAACAGCACGACATCGCCTGCAGAGCCTCTCCTTCGCTTGTGACCATAGTGATTGGACCTTAGACGATTGGAAAACCGTGGCCTGCTCAGATGAATCCTGATTTCAGTTGGTAAGAGCTGATGATAGGGTTCGAGTGCGACGCAGACCCGACGAAACCATGGATTCAGGTTGTCAACAAGTCATTGTGCAAGCTGGTGGTCGCTCCAGATCTGGGATGTATCTACATTGAATGGACTGAGTCCTCTGATCCAACTGAACCGATCATGGTTGGAAATGGATATATTTTGTTACTTGAAGACCATTTGCAGCAGTTCATGGACTTCAGATTAAAAAACACAACGATGGAATTTTTGTGGATGGCAGTGCACTATGTCACCGAGCCACAATTGTACGCAGTTGATTTGAGGAACATTCTGGACAGTTTCAGCGAATGATTTGGCCACCCAGATTGCCCGACATGAATCCCGTCGAACATTTATGGGACATAATCGAGAGGTCAGTTCGCGCACAAAATCCTGCACCGTGAACACTCTCGAAGCTATGGACAGTTACAGAGTCAGTCCAACTCAGTATTTCTACAAGGGATTTCCAACTTGTTGAGTCCGTACTACGTCGAGTTGCTGCACTACGTCGGGCAAAAGGAGATCCGGCGCGATATTAGGAGGTATCCCATGATTTTTGTCAGCTTAGTGTATAAGTGAAATACAGGCTCCAGGCAGGGTTGCCACATTTTTTCTGAACAGTGTTAAGGACCTGACACTTCAAAACTGAATCTAACTTCTCTGCAGCTAGAAATACCGCTTGCTGCTACAAAATTCACTCAACTGCTTAATTATTTGCTCTTTTGAATAGGGACGTAGCACTAACGAAATCATTTTCGTTGTGTTTGTGTGTCCACATTAACATTTTTCAGCGATTTCTGAATCAGGAAATAGTTGCGAGACTAAGTTTCTGCAGCAACTGGCAGAAATATAACTATGACTGTATTTAACTGAGTGAAACACAGATGATGCTTCCGCAGCTGTCCATTTTTCTGTATACTTCCGTGAGAAGTGAAATAAGAATCTCTTGTGAAGCCGTGCTACCATTGTGTCACGATATAAGTACTGAATGAGACGCGCTAGTTGCCCGAATATGTGAATTATTTAACTCAACATGTTGTGTGTAGAGATAAAGCCTTTTGAAACAGAGACTGTTGTTTTTGGAGTAATTAATTATCCTTGCAGGACCGTGGTCATGGGGCAGAGTGGTACGTACAACATGTTGTAATGCTTTGAGTTTTCCTTGTTTTATAGAGCTTGATAATTAGATCAAATCGTCTCGAAACGTGTTGTGTTAAATAAATCACACATTTGGACACCTTGTACAACTGAGTTATGAAATAAGAACTCACTTTGATCTGGTTTTCAAGGTCGACTGATGAACACAGGTTCTGTGTGCTGCAGTTTTTGGTTATTTTTCATTTTCGCCCCCGCGAGACACAACAAAATATGAGGAGCACACAGTTAGTGCTATGATCGACCTTTGGCAAGGCATGGTAGACGTTACACTATTCAGTATTAAATTTGGTTTTCATTTTATTTTCTGGGCATTGGCTTTTCTTTAGTTTTGCTGTCCGAAGACGAAACCATTTGCGAAAATACTTCACCAACTACAAAAAGACCAGTAACGACAACCAATCACTTTTTTCGGCTTCGTAATCACTGTTCCAAGCGAGCAAGTTCAATGTAACGGTGGTTGAGTGCAGGTCTGCCAACAAAGTTGCGTTCAGAATAGAAGGGGAATTTTTAATATCGGTTACATTTTCAAGACTGCGTATAAATTTAAGGACGCGCTCTTGAAACTTCGTGGCAAATTAAAATTACTGGAACGGGACTCGAATTAAGGACCTTTGTCTTTCTCGGACAAATGCTCCAACGACTACTTTTCTTAGTTATCTATTTGAAAAAACTGCAAAACCATTCCATTTACTTGCGTTGATATTGCTATGGAAAACGTAGAGTAAAATCGGTTTTTCACTATATCTGCCTATAGTTAGAAAACTATATATCCAATTTTATTACTGAAACTGGAAACATTACAAAAATTGGTATCTCAAAAGTTATCTACAAGTGATTCATGTACTGTGACGCTAATGATGTACAGGATAAATCTTAACGTCATTCAGAAATTAGTTCAAGTAATACACTGTCCAGTCACTCTAACATGACCACTTGCCAAATACCTGCATAACCATCTTTTGCAGCGCGGACCGCCGCGAGACGCGCAGGAAGAGGGTCAGTGAGGATCTGGTAGGTACTTACCGGCATGTGCAACCATGCCGACACCAGTGCCGTGACCAGATGCGTTAGGTCCTACGGTTCGGATTCAGTGTGTGAACAGTCCAATTTAATTTCCACATATTCTCTATTAGGTTTAAATGTGGGGAGTTTAGTGGCCAGGGGTGTACCGTAAACTCATTCTGGTGCTCTTAGAACCACGCACGAACATTGTGAGCTTTGTGACACCTTGTATTGTCCTGCTGGTAGATGCCATCGCGCCAAGGATAAACAAACTGCATCTAGCGGTGCTCCTGGTCCTCAAGGATAGATGCATACCTTTGTTAATCGCCGGCCGCGGTGGTCTCGCGGTTCTAGGCGCGCAGTCCGGAACCGTGCGACTGCTACGGTCTCAGGTTTGAATCCTGCCTCGGGCATGGTTGTGTGTGATGTCCTTAGGTTAGTTAGGTTTAAGTAGTTCTAAGTTCTAGGGGACTAATGACGACAGCAGTTGAGTCCCATAGTGCTCAGAGCCATTTCTTTGTTAATCCATTGTGCCTTCCAAAATGGCGATGGAACGACACGAAAACATTATCCAGACACAACTGTTCCAACGTATTTTCTTTCAGACGTTTCACGCCGCACACGCCAACAGCCATCTGTCTTATGGAGCATAATAAGTAAGTCCTCTCAAAAGGCCACCTGCCGCCACTCAGTGGAAGTCCAGCTGCGTTACTGGCGTGCAAAATCCAGCATTCGACGCCGATGAACAGCAGTCAACATGAGTGCACGAACCAGGCGCCTGCTGCGGAGGCATGTACGTAGAAACATTCGCTAAACGGTCGTTTAGCAGACACTATTGCTAGCTACTGGGCGGTCAGTTGCACGACTGCTCGCCCGTACGCATCTCCACAGCCGTCGTTCAACCTGCCATCTATAGCCCTTGGTACACCACTGTTGCCTCGGCGCCGACTCTGGATAGCGTCATTTTGACATGCACGATATTCTTTAACCTTGGCGGCACGCGAACATTTTGCAGACTTAGGTGTTTCGAAAGCTAATGATCGTGTCCTCCTAGACGTCAGATTTTTCTCTTTTTTTTTTTTTTTTTTTTTTTTTTTTTTTTTTTTAAATTCTCATTTTGTCCGCGTTTGTTCGTTGTGTCTGCTCGGGGCGGACGTCGTAAGACATCCGATTAAGTTCATTGATGATCGATTAACTTTTTTTATTACAGAGGGTACGTAAATATACTTTATATTGTACCCTGCACGGCCAGTGCTGCTACCTGCCACCTTTGAGTGGTTATTGCACGTTGACATCGAACACAGGCAGTGTCTCATTAATGTGACTGGGCCGTGTAATACAAGTCGGCGACGGTCTAATACTCGGTAATTCGAATTTTTTCAATTGTTTACGGACTTGTTTCGTCATTCATCCCTTCTTAACATTCCTTTATTTGCTCAGCAAAGTATAATTTACTGTTGTTGTTGTTGTGGTCCTCAGTCCTGAGACTGGTTTGGTGCAGCCCTCCACGGTACCCTATCCCGTGCAAGCCTCTTCATCTCCCAATACTTACTGCAACCTATATCCTTCTGAATCTGCCTAGTGTATTCATCTCTTGGTCTCCGTCTACGATTTTTACCATCCATGCTGCCCTCCAATGCTAAATTTGTGATCCTTTGATGCCTCAGAACATGTCCTACCTACCGGTCCCTTCTTCTTGTCAAGTTGTGCCACAAACTACTCTTCTGCCCAATTCTATTCAATACCTCCTCATTAGTTATGTGATCTACCCATCTAATCTTCAGCATTCTTCTGTAGCACCACATTTCGAAAGCTTCTATTCTCTTCTTTTCCTAACTATTTATCGTCCATGTTTCACTTCCATACATGGCTACACTCCATACAAATACTTTCAGAAACGACTTCCTGACACTTAAATCGATATTCGATGTTAACAAATTTCTCTTCTTCAGAAACGCTTTCCTTGCCATAGCCAGTCTACATTTTATATCCTCTCCACTTCGACCATCATCAGTTATTTTGCTCCCCAAATAGCAAAACTCCTTTGCTACTTTAAGTGTCTCATTTCCTAATCTAATTCCCTCAGCATTACCCGACTTAATTCGACTACATTCCATTATCCTCGCTTTGCTTTTGTTGGCTCTGAGCACTATGGGACTTCTGTGATCATCAGTCCCCTAGAACTTAGAACTACTTAAACCTAACTAACCTAAGGACATCACACACATCCATGCCCGAGGCAGGATTCGAACCTTCGACCGTAGCAGTCCCGCGGTTCCGGACTGAGCGCCTAGAACCGCTAGACCACCGCGGTCGGAATTTGCTTTTGTTGATGTTCATCTTATATCCTCCTTTCAAGACACTGTTCATCCGTTCAACAGCTCTTCCAAGTCCTTTGGTGTCTCTGACAGAATTACAATGTCATCGGCGAACCTCAAAGTTTTTATTTATCTCATAATTTACTGTAGTTCATAAACCACCTGTAAAAAAGGCTTTAAAGAACTGCCAGTGTTTGACTTTTACAGGGAAGGACCAGATTATTGAGTCAGTTGTATGTGGTGTGAAAATAAGAAAAAAAAGAATGTAACGAAAATTTTCACGATTTCGTCATCCACGCTGTCGACAATTCTGAGACAGAAAGATCGGATTGCTGAAAATATACTGTACGGGTGGAGGAAGCGAACTCTAGAAGGTAATTTACTGAGTCTACAAGAATGCTTATTGAAATGGTTTAGTCAGTGCAGAGTTCAACTCATACCTACCGGAGGATATATGCTTAAAGTAAAAGCTAAGTCACGCACTGTCAATCTCGGCATTCTAGGTTTGACTTAATGACTTCATAAAAGACATAAGGTTTGCGGAAAAAATGTGAGCGTTGTTGAAACGGTTTATTCGGCATAGGAAAATAAGTGAGCATACCTGTTAGCAAATTACGAACCACGCAACGCGTTCAGTACTGTTGAAGCGGTACGAAACATGTCGTCGTATAAAACATACCAATGAAAAGTTACGCTGTTGTGTGCAGTGAAGATGGACAGGTCTCAGAAACTAAAAAAATTTTTGGTTCCGAAACCTGATAACCTTAGGTGTTCCACCGTCCCAACAAAAAGGCATCGGTGGTAGTAGAATTATTTAGTGAGTGGCTGTTGCATCCGGACAAATATATGAAAAAACAGAAGCTGGAATTCCTGCTTTTTTTGGACAACTACACAGTTCATAATAAACTACGACCTGTGGATTACGTAAAAATTCTCTTTTTTCCCTGTGAACACCTGCAACCGCTTGACCAAGGAGTAATTTAGAATTTTAATATTTTTTACCGATCGTGTCAATGGTGTTGGATAGCACTGCATATGGTAAAGGCCAAACATAACAGCTTTGCAGGGATAAACATTGACTGATAAATGAAGAAAAAATGTTTCCCTGACGACGATTCCGAGCTGTTTCAAGCTACGCGGATTCCTCAAGGAGCTACTGAACCATCTGCAACAACAGGAGAGCGGAGATATGGACTCGAGTGTCAACGATACTTGGGTCATGCGTCCTAACTTCGTAGAAAACGTGGCATTTGATGACTTCGTGCATTTTGACGATCATGTCGAAGTCTATGGTGCGCTAATTGATGTAGAAATTTTGGTTGTTCCAGGTGACTATGAAGATGACGACGAACCAGAAACGTAAGGTGAAGCAGAACCAGTTCCCTGTGCCTCCAGAAGGGCAAAGTTGTCATTGTCAGCCTTGTGCTCGCGAGTACATGATTCTATTGGCCACAACAGAAAATGTGCTTGATCAAGCGCGCTGGAGGTCACTGAAGCAGAAAACGATCACAGATTACTTTTGAAACTAAAATTTAAGTTTTATTGAGCATATTCTGAAATATCATCTAAAATCTCAAAATAAATAAAAATTCAAGAGACTGGGAAGAAGTATACTTAATTTTGAGTTCTAGCTGTTGTTAACAAATACGAATTTTATTGAAACTACAGTAGTGCTTTTCAACTTTATTTCGGAAAAGATTCCCTTACATCGATTTTTTCTTAGTTCCTCCTTGGTCAGTCAAACTTTCTTTAAATCGAACTCTCGGTTATTCAAACGTTTTCCTCGGTCCCTTGAATTTTGAATCATCGACAGTCGACAGTACGACGGATGAAAAGCTCTCGGTTTCCCTCTGGGCGTATGTGCTGTGATATCGCACACTGCACACTGCCGGGTGGCTGGAAACTCGAGAGCTTTTAATCAGTGTGCTGTATGTTTACAAACATAGAGGAGCGTTCTCTCCTGTCTTTACGGTATGAAAGCTTAATAAAATGGGATTCGATCATGTTCGGTTCAGAGTGACAGGTGTTCACTCCTGTTCCACGGGTTGCTGGTCTTTCAGCGTATTCTCCGCTTCAGCGTTCGCAGCATAGAGAGCATCATCTGGCTTCTAGCACGTGAACGACTTTTGTCGTTGGATGATTCTCATGAGCGATGGAGCGATGAAAATATTCTGTAATGTTGCTCATAAAAGAATAAAGATATAAAAGGTATTTGTGGATTTCGAGAGACGTACAGTACAAAATTGCTGACGTAGTCAAAGATCCGACTATGGACGGAGAGCCCGCATCTCGTGGTCGTGCGGTAGCGTTCTCGCTTCCCACGCCCGGGTTCCCGGGTTCGATTCCCGGCGGGGTCAGGGATTTTCTCTGCCTCGTGATGGCTGGGTGTTGTGTGCTGTCCTTAGGTTAGTTAGGTTTAAGTAGTTCTAAGTTCTAGGGGACTGATGACCTAAGATGTTAAGTCCCATAGTGCTCAGAGCCATTTTATGGACGGAGAAAAACGATAAATTCATATAAAATTACACGTATGCAAAGTATATGATCATCTAGTGACTTAATGTTCGAGGCAGCTGCAATAACATCACTGATGTATCACTGTTATATTACGAGCTTTTGACTTACTAACCGAATCAGTGACGGTTCATGCAACATTTTACCAACGTGCTACCAGTAGTTGCCTGTAGCTTTTTGACTTACAAAGATATTAAATGTTACTGAATTGAATACGTGGTGTAACGGGTACAAGTGACTGAGGACGGTGTACTGGACAACTTTCCATCTGTCGTTTCCAGACTAATAATTATAGCTCTTACAAGCTGTATGTTTTTACGCTGGTTACTGCC
This sequence comes from Schistocerca serialis cubense, assembly GCF_023864345.2. Lineage (NCBI taxonomy): Eukaryota > Metazoa > Arthropoda > Insecta > Orthoptera > Acrididae > Schistocerca > Schistocerca serialis. The sequence goes on from NC_064638.1 coordinate 929,372,396, forward strand.
TCCAGATACATGTGGCAACAGTAAGTCATTATCACTTATTTTCCCCTAGGCAGCAGATCAGATGTTAAGTGTGTACACGCGGACGCATAACGGTTAGTCTATAGTAATAGGTTCAAAAATGGTTCAAATGGCTCTGAGCACTATGGGACTTAACATCTGTGGTCATCAGTCCCCTAGAACTTAGAACTACTTAAACCTAACTAACCTAAGGACATCACACACATCCATGCCCGAGGCAGGATTCGAACCTGCGACCGTAGCAGTCGCGCGGTTCCGGACTGCGCGCCTAGAACCGCTAGACCACCGCGGCCGGCATACTAATAGGTGTAGTCCAGTTACTGGTGCATTAAAAGCCGCACAGAAAACATCAGGTTGCAAACTTTGTGACGATGTTTGTGGGAAAACTATTCCACGCAGAGAAAAAAACAAGGCACAGTATATAAAAATATCTCCACTTCTACCCATTATACCCTGTATATTAATTTTACGAACATAAATTGGGCTGCTCAAATATATCTAAATTTTATAATTAATAGTTCGACATTGTGAGGAATAAAATAAACGGAAAAAATAATGGTAGCAGCGCGAAAAAAAACCCTAGTCGACGAACTGCCAGTCAGTGCTGTTGGTCGTCCGCAGCTCGTGGTCGTGCGGTAGCGTTCTCGCTTCCCACGCCCGGGTTCCCGCGTTAGATTCCCGGCTGGGTCAGGGATTTTCTCTGCCTCGTGATGACTGGGTGTTGTGTGATGTCCTTAGGTTAGTTAGGTTTAAGTAGTTCTAAGTTCTAGGGGACTAATGACCATAGGTGTTAAGTCCCACAGTGCTCAGAGCCATTTGAACCAGTGCGGTTGGTCACTCGGCCCCAAAGCCATTATGTCAACTGCTCTCAAAAAACCCTCATACTCTACACTTTCGCAGTATGTTACATGCACTTTCGAAAAAATACTGATCTGGTACTGCGAGCAACGTAGCACTCCTAGTACTGGAAGGATGACTCACGTCAGACAAGGCGCAATAGGAAACAGCGCTGCGTCCCTTCTCTGAGTTAATCATAGCGGGGCACGATACTGGCTTCTAGTTATGGTGAAGAGAGTGCTGCAAAACATGTTTCCCTCTGTTTTATTTGCACACCAGCACGCATTCGAAGAGCGATGACATCGGCTCGCATTCGAAGAGAAATAGCATGATTTTAGTGTGATATTCACAGTGTGCTGCAGCACAATAGCACATGACAATCGGGTGCCACAGAACCGAATAAAGAAAAAGTAATTTTTCCTCCATCATACTACGCCACTAGTAACAAATTATGTAGCAAATTTTAATAAGTAGCCTTTGTGACAGAGTGTATTTACATTTTACGTTACATTAATCGTACCAGTATCTTAGTTATATCGTCTTCCACAAATATATGTCACTGCAGACATCAGAAACTATCTGACAGATAGTATCTACTGGAAAGAGAGATAATTACTAATGTGTGTCCGGTTGCTGAGATGCAGACTGTAAATACCAGTCTTTCTTCAGGTTATGTTGCAATGAGAAGTCATCAAAAACCTTCAACTGACATACTTGCAAGGTTCTGGATTAATCCTAAGGAGGATTGGAGCTGCAATGCAATTACAAGTGCATTACCTCCTCGCGTTACATGCTTGTGCGAATAAGATCAGACAACTACATTTTTCATTTCCTACCCCGTTTTGTCAGTTTCGTCAAAAGTATCGCGCTCGCCTTGTAAAGTAATATCACTGTTTCGCATCGCAAGTATAGCCTGTATGCCTATTATTAGCAAAAAATAAATACAAAATAGCGCAGCGTTCGTTAAGCGTGGCACGTTTTGCTCTTTCTCTCGTGTTCTGTTTCCTCCAGTGTGACGCTTGTCTATAGGTACAAGCAAACGGTAGGGGACACTGACGAATTGTATACCAGTGGTCGCTCGCTTCCCTGGGTTCCGGTGTAAGAGATGCTTTAAAGGTGGGCATATCAACCTGTGCACCCGATTCCAAACAGACCGAGCAGTACCGCACGGCTCACGCGTCCTCGGCATCAGTTGCCTCAGCTTGCGACAAACGGTGTCACATGAGCGCCTGAGGTCAACCGCGTGAATCAGGCCCCCGTGTTGGTCGCCTGCTGGTGACGTTCCGTGGCGCACGTCGGCCCGCTTGCCTGCGCGCCGCCGCTGCGAGGGGACGGCTCGTTGGCTTCCCCCTCCCCCCCACAACCCACCACTGCCTGACGCAACCTATTATCCTCCCCGGACATCACGCATCAACAGAACAGCTGCAGCCTGTTACGACATACTCGGTGCCCATAAGCCAGAGGTCTTCCTGTCCTGCTTTTTCTAAGCACTGGGTACTTTTGATGTGTGATCGGTCGACTCTTTGATTCAGTTCTGCATCTCGACAGCGTAGTCATTTTTCAATTACTGCAATTACGTTTTTAGAAGAATCATATAGTGGAGCGTACTCTTGCGACTTCGATCTTGTGGCCATTATCAACTGGAAATAACTGCGCTTTAGCACATGTAAAACCTGAAAATCATCTCACATGACATGATATGACACGATTTCTTTTCTTCATTTTTGTGCCCATAGTGTCTGTAGTTGCTTCATAATTCTTGATGGTATTTTTGTTTCTGTCGTTGCAACTATAAAAATGCGTGATTTTTTCACCAGACGCGTTTCGCTTTATTGAGGTAAGGCATCATAGGTGGACTGTAATTAAGTTATTTACATTTTGATTTGCTTTTAGACCTTAACGAACTGTTTATCGACCAAAAAGCAAATCAAAATGCAAATGACTTAATTACAGACCACTTATGATGATTTACCCCAATAAAGCGAAACGCATCTGGTGAAAAAATCACGCATTTTTGTAATTGCAACGACAGAAACAAAATACCCTCAAGATTCCCTAATCGTTGTTGCTTAACGTAAAATAGAAGCTGGTTTCATCGCATGGTATTCTGTGGACACATGTGTACTTGTAACTGATTACGAATCCACGAGTGAACTGCTCGATTTAAATGCATTGTAAGTATACTGCTACATTACTTTTTTCGCATCGGTTTTTGGTACTTTCTCGCGTTAATGGAGGCCTCCGAAATTTTCTTTGTAGGGGGTGATTATTGCACATCGATTTCTGCTTAAATGTATTGTTTGTAGTAACTGTTAATAACGTGTGCACACAGTTATGTAGCTACTGTTGAATTTTTAGCTTTTGCAAGGAAGGATGTTCTTCTCAATAAGATTACAAAGCATACTCATCTACATCTGTACTCTGCAAACCACTGTGAACTGCATGGCACTCCGTGGCAAGAAGAAACACCATTCAAAGCAGAATTGTATACCATTATGTGACATGGTGTAATAAATTTGAATACCAAATCTGTGGAAAGCTACTATCATCGTGTTCTCAATTAAATGCGAGGAAGTACAGAAAATGGCTGCAAGAAAAAATAAAATAGAGTAAAATAAATGTGCTAGTATGCGTTTAGATCGAGCTGTTCACACACACATATTCGTAAGCAGTAACAAATATACAAAAGTCCACAGGCCACCACGTGAAGAAACCAGCTTCTTTTTACATGAAACAAAAGCAAATATAGGATCACTTCCTACGTCCAGTATTACAGATGCTAGCAAACAGGAAGCAGAATATGAGCAACATATTCGCAGTGGAATTCAGAGCGAGCAATACACACTCGAGGCAGGAACATGGTGATGTGGAACGTTTCTGTTTTGAACGAAACCAAAACAAAAAAAGAAAAAAATACGGAGGACAGTATATCACCCAATAAGAAAATGAAATGCTGCTTGCAGCGCTCCAAATGGCATGACAGCAAACCAAGATCGTGTCGTCCTTTTCGGTGCTATCGAAGTCCATGTATGGGTTTCACCCCCGTGCATTCGTGGCCCGTAGTTATAGAGGTGTCGAGGGTTGACCGCTGTTATGGGAACCGAAAAATGGAGTGTTACTCAGTACGGTTTCGGGACTAAGCAAAGTTGTAGTGTTACTATTTCATTAACAGCGGCGGTGTTAGGTACCCAGTCCGCCTACTAAGCAAAGTTGAATTGCGGCGTTACGGCTATTATTAAAATCTGTAACGTTTTTCCGTCAGGACTTAATGGACTTCTTTTTCACGTGAATGAGTGTGTAACCAATAGCAATCCCCAGACCAGTATTCAGATTTCTTTTTCCTTCGGTTAAGTGGTGTAATTTGAATAATTATCTTGGTTAATATTTATTCGACTGCAGATTCTTCATGCCAGTCGGAAGAGAACAGCAAGAGTGTTCGTAACTCAAGAACTTGTAACTTGAGGCTCTCGTATTAGTTAAAATAACAAAGTCGCGGCGAAATCACCAAGTCAACGTCCATCACTGACAGACATACTGTTTTGTTGAATTATGTTTATCATTTCTCTTAGAAAAAATCCAAATATTTTAAACCAAGTCTCACGTGATGTATGCATAAGGAATAACTAGATTAAATAAAAATTCCAACTCCAAAATATTTTCAGTTAATTTTCTTCTCTGCGATTGAGATTTATTTGCTTCAGAACAATAACATCACCACACAACAGCGGACCACGTCCAAAAACGACTTTCAGGAACATCAAGCTAACGTTGCGTCAAAACTCAAGACAGTCACCATAAGTTCAAAACATGTAGTAATCATAAATCGTTACAAATTGTGTATCATTTTCATATAATAATGTTTCCGCTGACTTCTCCGGGGCGCTGACCATCGGTTGTAACATTATAGTGACTCGCACTGGCGCACGCAGTGTTGCCAAATCAGCTTTTTTTAGAGCTAACTCTGACTTCTTTTTAGCACCATGCAGCTGCCAAATGCGTGATTTAGCTGGGGCCCGTAAGTATGGCTTTTTTCACAGTCATTTCGCTTCTTTTCTAGCTTTCTTTTTCTTGACAGTAGGAAAGCATTAAAATCCATCTTGATTAAAGAAAAAATTATTTGCGTCGTACTATGAGTCAAAACTCGCTTCAATAGTCCATGAAAATGTATTATTAGGCTGAATTAAAAAGCACAAGAAAGCAAACTAAAGCTACGTTGGTGTGTGTTCTGAGCACGTCAGCATACATATACACAAGACCAATAATGCAAATACGAAAAATAATTAGTTCACAGCATTACTGGAGACGCTGTTGCAGCACAGCTGACATTAGCAAAGTATCTTAACCTCAAAATAATGAAGGAAGCTATTCTATGCAAATCAGATTTTGATTTATGCAGTATGACTCAGAGGTCTTACGTTTCGCAGTTGCAATAAACAATGTGTGAGTGGCTGAACTGAGGGGAGCACATCGAATTTCTATTCAATGCTAAGTGTACGGAATAATGGAATATTACAGTGCAGATATTCTGACGTTTGTCTTGTAATTACCTAGCAGAAACATTATTTATATTTTTATTGTGAGAAAAAGCAAGTTACACGAAAAGGACATGGATATGTTTATTTAAATTCATTTTTGCGTCAGAATATCGATGTTTTAAAAATGGGCTGATATTTCATATGCATGTCATAGAAATAAAATTTCAGTTTGTTATATCTGCAATTGAAGTGATAGCGCATCCAGAAATCATTTCTCTACGCATTTAAGATAATGATGCAAAACCCTGTCGAACAGTCTTCCTGAAGTTGTTTTAAATTGAGTAACATACCTGATATGAATAAAATTGAAGAAATTATTTTTAAAAACTCGAATCCAATGTAAAAAAAAAAAAAAAAGATACACACGATCCATCAAAATAATACCAGTGTTGATTACATTTTGGCTTCTCTGTGCATAAAATGTGATCAAATTGTTCGCCATATAGTTGGAGTTATCGGACAATAACTATCTTACAAAAATATTTTGTATTCAAAAAACAGAATTTTATATGCCTGACGTCACCCGTCCGGGAAATGACTTCATGTTCCAGTAAATATTTGGGAATACTACAAAAGATGAAAATCATTCCAAGTGATTTTTTTTCTACAGTTACTTGTGACTGAATTGCATAGAGAATATCAAAGAATCAGCTTTTTGCTGTGCCTTTCGTCCTTTAAGGCGAGTACTGGCGTAGACCTGCGTCTCATAATCGATATGCAACATTGGATTACTATGTATCTCGAACACGCTCGACGTTAGGCTGGCTGCTAGGTTGACCTCACTCCGTCTCTAATGACCTTATTGTCGATGTTTCGTTAAAGAATCAAAGACTGCGTTTTACTGGCAGGACACTTCGAAAATGTAACAGACCTACTAAGGACACTGCCTCCATTACGCTTTTCCGTCCTCTTTTAGAACAATGCTGCGCGGTGGGAGATCATTACCAGATAGGATTGATGGCGTACATCGAAAAAGTTCAAAGTAGGGCGGCACGTTTTGTATTATCGCGAAATAGGGGAGATAATGTCATTAAAATGATACAGGATTTGGAACGGACATCATTAAAACAAGCGTTTTTCGTTGCGGAGCAATCTTCTCACGAAATTCCATCACCAGCTTTCCCCTCCGAATGCGAAAATATTTTGTTGTCGTCGACCTACATAGGGAGAAACGATCACCATGACAAAATATGGTAAACCACAGCTCGTACGGAAAGATATAGACGTTCGCTCTTTCCGCGCGCTATACGAGATTGGAATAATACAGAATTGTGAAGGTGGTTCGATGAACCCTCTGCCAGACACTTAAATGTGATTTTCAGAGTATCCATGTAGATGTAGAAACTCTCATCCTCCCTATTTTTTCATAGTCCGTACGACAGTAAGGGTGGCTCATTTCCAAAGCACAACACTTTGACGATAAGGTAAATTGTGTCGTATTTGGTCAGCAACATACCCTAATAGTGGAAGGGACTCATGGTAAATGTGGAACAGAAAGCGTTGTCACCAAAATACCTGACCTGATTGCTTGTACACACATCAAAAAAAGTTTTGCATCACCTCGGTTCCGAGATCTTCGGAACCTATGCACAAAATTGGAATAGACGTCAACATCATTTCCGCCCTTTTTATCGCTCATGAAAACCACACATTGCATGTTTTACCACCATACAGCGAGACCATCAGAGGTGATGGTCCAGATTGCTGTACACACCGGTACCTCCAATACCCTGTAGCACGTCCTCTTGCATTGATACATGCCTGTATTCGTCGTGGCATACTATCCAGAAGTTTATCAAGGCACTGTTGGTCCAGATTGTCGAACTCCTCAATGGCGATTCGTCGTAGATCCCTCAGAGTGGCTGATGGATGACGCCGCCCATAAACAGCCCTTTTCAATCTACCTCAGGCATGTTCGATGCGGTTCATGTCTGGAGAACGTGTTGGCCACTCTAGTCGAGCGATGTCGTTACCCTGAAGGAAGTCATTATCAAGATGTGCACGAGGGGGGCACGAATTGTCGTCCATGAAGACGAATGCCTCGCCAATATGCTGCCGATATGGTTGCAGTACCGGTCGGGAGATGACCTTCACGTATAGTACAGCTGTTACGGCGCCTTCCATGACCACCAGCGGCGTACGTCGGCCCCATATAATGCCACCCAAAAACAGCAGGGAACCTCCACGTTGCTGCACTCGCTGGACAGTGTGTCTAAGGCTTTCAGCCTGACCGGGTTGCCTCCAAACACGTCTCCGACGATTGTCTGGTTGAAGACATGTGCGACACTCATCGGTGAAGAGAACGTGATATCAATCCTGAGCGGTCCATTCAGCATGTTGTTGGGCCCATCTATATCGCACTGCATGGTGTCGTGGTTGCAAAGGTGGACCTCTCCTCAGGAGTGAAGTTCCGCATCATGCAGCCTACTGCGCACAGTTTGAGTCGTAACACGACGTCCTGTGGCTGCACGAAAAGCATTATTCAACATGGTTCCATTGCTGTCAGGGTTCCTTCGAGACGTAATCCATAAGTATCGGTCACCCATTGCAGTGTTAGCCCTTGGGCGGCCTGAGCGGGGCATGTCATCGACAGTTCCTGTCTCTTTGTATCTCCTCCATGTCCATCCGAACAACGTCGCTTTGGTTCACTCCGAGACGCCTGGACACTTCTCTTGTCGAGAGCCCTTCCTGGCACAAAGTAACAATGCGGACGCGATCGAATTGCGGTATTGACTGTCTAGGCATGGTTGAACTACAGACAACAAGAGCCGTATACCTCCTTCCTGGTGGAGTGACTGGAATTGATCAGCAGTCGGACCCCCTCCGTCTAATAGGCGCTGCTCATGCATCGTTGTTTTCATCTTTGCGCGGGTTTAGTGACATCTCTGAACAGTCAAAGGGACTATGTTCAAAAAATGGTTCAAATGGCTCTGAGCACTATGGGATTCAACTGCTGTGGTTATCAGTCCCCTAGAACTAGGAACTACTTAAACCTAACTAACCTAAAGACATCACACACATCCATGCCCGAGGCAGGATTCGAACCTGCGACCGCAGCAGTCGCACGGTTCCGGACTGCGCGCCTAGAACCGCGAGACCACCGCGGCCGGCAGGGACTATGTCTGTGATACAATATCCACAACGTCTGTCTTCAGGAGTGCTGGGAACCGGGTGATGCAAAACATTATTTGATGTGTGTATTTTCGCGCCTGCTGCCAGAGGCGATGTGTTTTGCAACGACGTCTGATTATTCTTCGACAGAATATTGTACCTTCCTTGTTGTAGTTAACTGGTTACTGACATGAGTCTAGTTAATGCTTTAGGGATAATACTAAAGATAGAGGGTATGTCTCAAATTGAGTTCTCCATTGATAAGCTCTTCCTTCCTGCACAATTGAATAAAGTCTGAGAATTGTTTTTGTACGAGAGTACTGCATTTCATGCGTCAGACACCTCGATTATAACATATATCTGATAAGCTCTTTGTTTTACCATTAAATTTATCTTCATTTATTAACAGCATCGAATTACGTGACACGAATTTCGTGCGTCACCATATATACAGTTTGAGATCATGTATAGTCTGTCGGTAAACTGAAGAGCGAGCGCGCGAGTCCCCACTCTGCCTACCCTGCTACGTGACAGGGCGCTTCTACAGGCTGTTCCACAACGTAGTACAGTCCCTGCCGCGGCGTGCGCTTTAAATCTGTGAGGACACTGTGTACAGATACGTCCCGTCTGCGTTTATTTTTAGACAAATGCGTTAAGATTATAAGGGAAAAAAAGACGATAGCTTCTTAGAAACGAAACATTATAGAGTAAATAATATAAACATAAGAACAGAAGTCAGGATTCTAATACAAACATAGAACCGAATGCGTATTCATATGAAAGTATGTTCCTCTATTCGTAAGACGAATCAGATATAGTGCAATCAGTCTGTAGAATTTAAGGCTTGTTCTTACTTTGTGTTTCTACTAAAAGGTAAAAGTTTTCTTTGAAGGGCTGCATTAAAACTTAACAATTCCTGCAACACGAAGAGTGTTTAAAAAGAAACCAGAAATCTATAATCACGTGTGTTGAATTAGTTCGATTCGCACTGCTTTTTTTATCATTGTCTTCATACGCATGTCTGAAAAGTATTTCCAGGTAAATCTCATTTCAAGCAATGTCTTGTGTAAAACATCTTTCTGCAACGAAAATGTATTTTTTGTTTCACACCAGTGAGTAATTTCCGTAATGTGGGCATTATTTTTTGATTTATGTAAAAGTCCTCCATCGTTTGTCGAATGACCGATTTTGTGAAACTGTCTATAACGATGGGTTTCCTCCCTAAATTATTAGTTTTTCTTCGTGGCGATTCCAGTAAACCATGCGCCTTGTTTTTGCATTCCTTCCTTATGCGTCCTATTTTGCCGAGGCTGACGTTTGCATAAACTGCAGCCCTCTGATTGGGACTGGTAATACTAGCCAACAGTTCTTTTTGTGTAGCCTCCTTAACACAAGCTGTAATAACGTTAGAGACGATCGAACGCTCGTTCTGCGCAAATATCTCCTTCGTATTCTGCACATTTTCTTGCAATGCAGGGCGATTATCCATCACTTCCGGATACTGAAGTATATCAGTGAGTACACAGAGTCAACTGACTGAGATTGGCAACTAAGATCACACGAATAGAAACGACGTATATCACTGCAAGTCGAACTACACCGCTAGACAGGTAACGGGCAACTGATTTTGGGTTGCCCTGTAAGCCAGTGGCAGGGTTCTTCCGGGAAAGGCCACTTCCCCCACCAAAAGCGCTGCTCGTTCTTGAGATTACAGACAGACTATAAACAGTCTGAGTGCTATTTTCTTACCTTACAGGTGCAACGGAATTTGTACGACTGCCGCATGTCACACATAAACTGTCGTGTCACATTAACGTGACCACCTGTCAAAAGCCTGAATAACCACCTTTTGCAGCGCAGACTGCTGCAAGACCTGCAGGAAGATAGTCAATGAAGTTCTGAAAGGTATATAGAGCTGTGCCGAGTCCACTGCCGTCGCCAGCTGCGCTAGGTCTCTAGTTTGACGATCCACGACGCAGACAGCCCGAGCGATGTGGTCCCACAGATTTTCGATTGCATTTAAATCCGGGGAGCTCGGTAACCAGGGGAGTACGGTTAACTCACGCTGCTGCTCTTCAAATCAAGCACGTAGACTGCAAGATGTGTGGCACGTTGCAATATCCTGCTGCTAGAGGCCATAGTGCCAAGGAAAAACAAACTGTATGTAGGGGTGGACACAGATCCCAAGGATACATGCTTACTTGTGCTGGATACACTGTGCCTTCCGGAAGGAATAGGTCACAGAGAGAATGCCATGAAAACATTCCCCAGGCCATAACGCTCCCTCCACACGTGTGGACCATTTGCAGGATATTTCCTTCAGCCTTCTGGGCCGATGAATATCAGTCATTATGGATGCGGAGGGCTATATGCAGCAATTATGCTAAACGGCCATTCGGCAGATACTGTTGGTGGCACCTTGGTTCATCTGGGTGGTCACTTGCTCAACAGTTGCTCATCAATTCGCACGTACACATCTCCACAGCCTTCATTCAGCCATGGCATCTACAGCCCATGGTCCACTATAGTTACCCCATCATCAGTTTTTGATACTACCATTTTCCCATGCTCAGTATATTTTAAACATTGTGGCATGCAAACAGTTTACAAGCTTAGCCATTTCGGAAATGTTTCCAAGCTTGGTTCAAACGCCAATGATCATGCCTTTTGGAGGTCAGATAAATTGTTCCATTATGAGATTACAACAAAGACTGCACTGTTTTCCACGTCCCCCAGACACGTTTTACAAGACCTACACTGCTAGTGATGGCACCGGCCATCTGTGAGTGGTTATTGCACGTTTACATCGAATATAGGCTGTGGTCACATTAATGGAATTGGATCGTACATATCAGACGACAGGTTTAGACGGAGAAACAACTCGTGTATGTAAAGACCAAGAAAGGCAGAGCATTGCGCGCCTGCTCAACCTTCGCTCTTTAGTGAGTAAAGCTGTCCGTAACCGCAAAGTTGGTTTTACTAGGCATGATCTTGCTGGATGATCTGTCATTCGACTTACAACAGCCAATTGTAGGGGCCTACAATTTAACGTGGACTCCAACGATAGAAAATCATTGTCAAAGAAGTAATAAGTGATACTAAATATTCTAACCTGTGCTGGTAACTGAACTCAACACTTTTGGGTTTGTTGTCTGAATCAATCCACTGACACGCCGATCCACATTAGTTTTCAAGAGCGAACGAAATTCTAACATTAGTACTGCTACAAATATGTACCAGGAAACAGCTTTTTGTTGTGTTAAATACCTACTACTGTTAACTACTAACAACAAGTCTTACTTTCACATCAAGGAAACAAACGGAAAGTGTAATCACTCATATGTGATTCACTTAATACTACATGGTATTTAGTGCTTGTGTGTACCGATTATTCAATAGCAAATCAGTTTATAGGAATTTTCTTCGGCTTATAAGTATGTGATATCCCTCAGATGTGTTAATTGATTGTTATGAGATCTTCTCTGGGGCATAATTGTCACCACTATCTACATCTTATTTCCACTAAATTTTGAATGAATGATTATGGCACTACGAAGTGCAAAATTGCACCAGTGCACAGTGTGCTGCACTTGTGTGGTCCGAGGCTCGTCTGTCTCAGTGCCTCTCGGCTTGGCTCGTTCCTTCTTGGAAATACTCGGTACAACGCAACATTTCATTTATCAGTGTGGGGAGGCATTTTTCGATAGGCAAGACTCCTCATTTCGGCAGAATCATGGTCTCAGCACTGTTTATTTACGTTCTTGATGTAAAGGAAGTTCCCAGATCCGGTTGCTGCTTGCACAAAACGAGGCAGTGTAGCGACCTATAGTTACAAGCATTAAAAATGAATGGAAACTACAGAAGAGAAGGATAAGAGCCCCAGTATCTATTATACAGTAGCTATAGTTGAATTTCTGATGGAAAAAGGAAAGCAGGAACGAAAATTTAAGCATCCGGAATGTATTTGCAAACCTCACACTTTTATGTGCACCCGACTGCACACTGCCCGTAGTAAAACGTTAGAGGATGAGAAACAATTTGTTTGTGATTTGAGAGGGGGGGGGGGCGTGCGTTTAAAAAGAAGATCGCATTGTGGGAGGGACAAAATCTAACAAAAACCACCGCCCATTTCCCTAAATTTCATTGGGATTAAAGAAAAAGCTGCTTTTGAGGAACTCATAATGGTGCTGAAATAATTACAAGGGTAGTTACCGAAATATTTTGAGGGCAGCTAACCATCTGTTTCTGAGCTGTTTTCGAGACCGTTTCAGTTGAAAACACCTCTGTATTTGTGCAGCTGGTACTGATTCATCTGTAATGTAATTCCCATTTAAGCGACAAATTCTTTTACGTTAAAACTGTCCAGGAGTTCTCTGTTGTTTTCTTAGAGAAGGTTTACATGTCGCCACGATGAGATTGCAAAGGTGATATAATATTCGATCAACATACGTGTCTGAAAGGCTTATCTCAATTATGAAGCTAAATAAGTCACGATTACGTGGCAACCTGAGTGACGACAATCTGCAAAATTCTCAGCATTTGACCGTATGCTGACAGTTTAAACCAAATAAAAATTGTAAAATACCTTCAGCGCTCCAAAAATAATTGAATAATACTGATTTTTTTGTCATCTGTGTTATTGAGGAATACTACATACGAAACCAAGCCGCATCCAAGCCTTTCAGTGTTCTTTTAGACGACTACATTGGCATCTAAATGCAGTGAGCTCGCAGTTTCCCCTTCCTCCTTCTCCGGCTCAGATAGCGTGGCGTAGTGGTGACGGAAGTGTGCAGCCAGATGAAAGGTAGAAAGCACAGCACACATGCAAAATTCTTGGCTGTCCCTGCTCTATATGGGCTGTTGTTGTTGATTGGGTCTTCAGTCTGGAAATGGCTTGATGCAGCTCCTCACAATGCTCTATTTATTTATTTATTTATTTATTGTTCCGTGGGACCGACCACTCCTAAAGGACAAGTTACAGATATGGCTGAGAACTGGGCTAACATACATAGAACAATACTTCAGTATTCTGCTAGATACCCCGTCATACCATGAGAGTTCTTGGTCTTTAGTGATTTAATTATTAACTCAATCTCCCTCTTGTCAGTATCATGGAGGAGCATTTCAGGACAATCTCGGAACACTTTTTTCTAAGAGCACTATATGATTCCCTGTTGGGACTAGGTTTCTATTTAGTTCACCTGCTATATTCAGAAAGTGATTATTAAATACTGTACATATATGCGACTTACCAGTAACACGGACATTCCCACTATGCACTGATTCTATATCCTCGACCTGTCTCTGCAGACCAGCAACTTCCTTTACGACTGACCATATGGTTTTAATTTTATCCTGAGACTTAGCTATTCTATCTGCATACCACATACTTTTTGCCTTCCTAATAACATTTTTAAGCACCTTACAATACTGTTTGTAATGGGCTGCTGCATTTAGATTTTGACTGTTTCTAACGTTTTGATATAATTGCCACTTTGTTCTACAGGATATTCTTATCCCTCTAGTCAGCCACCCAGGCTGCCTGTTTGTGCTAGTACCCTATTTTAAACGTTCAGCGCTATGAACATCTTGCCATTCTTGTTCCTTTATAAGGTTTACAAAGGTCTCTACAGCAACTGGATCAGCTTTCCTGAACAGCTGATGACTATATTTAACACGTGTTGCAGCACAAAAATCTTTTAAAGTTAAAATTTGTGCATCATGATCTGAAAGGCCATTCACCTTTTTGCTAACAGAATGCTCTTCTAGTAATGAGGAATGAACAAAAATGTTGTCTATGGTTGTTCTACTGTTCCCTTGCACTCTCGTTGGAAAGAATACAGTTTGCATAAGATTATATGAATTAAAGAGGTCTACCAGCATCCTCTTCCTTGCACAATCACTTATACAATTAATATTGAAGTCACCACATATAACTAACTTTTTGTATTTCCTATAAAGTGAACCAAGAACCTCCTCTAGCTTTAGCAAAAATGTGAAATCAGAGTCTGGGGATCTATAAATAACAACAGTTAGAAGTTTAGCTCCGTTAAATTTAACCACACCTGCACAACATTCAAACACCTTTTCAGTGCAGTACTTTGAAACATCAATTGACTCAAATGGGATGCCGTTTTTCACATACATGGCTACTCCCCCACACCGCAAAGAGCTCCTCGAAAAGCTGCCAGCCAACCTGTATCCTGGTAAAGGAAGCCTCTGAATTATCTCCTTATTTAGGAAGTGTTCAGATATACCAATAATTTCAGAGTCAACATTTATAAGCAGTTCACTAACTTTATCTCTAATACCTTGTGTATTTTGATGAAATATACTAATTCCCTCATTACTCGGATACCTAAGCTTTGTCAAAAGTGATTCCCTTGTTACAGAGACTTCCCTTAAGCAGGAATACCTATCAGCTGACTTCAATCTAAAAAAGGTGCAGCTCTAACACCCACTACTGCAGGAATTTTCCCATGAGTGATCCCACCAACCCCACCTATGCTGTCACCTATAAGCTTTGCCAACCTCCCCTTCCCATACCTGTTGAGGTGCAGGCCATGTCTAGTGAAATCCGTCCTGCTGATAGACTCCACCGACACCACTGAAATGTGACCCATGCTTTCTGTCATCAGCGCACCCCCAAGTCTCATGTTATTACGCCTGATGGCTGTATTAAGATGAGGCCGATCGTGATGCTGAAACAGTTCCACGAAATGCACATTCGTGTTGCCAGTCTGAGTGGCTATCTTTTCCAGGTCACCATCCATGTTATACTCCCCATCCCTATCAATACTATTACCAGCCCCACCCACAATCACCACTGATCCTCTTTAGTAAAATCCCTACATAACCCCCCTGTGTTAACAGTCACCTGAGCCAACCCTGCATTAGGCTTCACAATGCTGGTGACCTGGTACTCACTCCCCAGCACTTCCTGCAACTGCTGGCCTACACCTCTGCCATGAGAACTACCTAACAGCAGAACCTTCTTCTTCCTCTTCGACTTTGCAACTGTTCTAGGCACAGTAACTACTGAGGTCTGCTGCATACTTCCTACATCTACAGCTATCCTGTTGTAAGTGGGTTGTTTAGGTTTTTATTTTGGTAACGCCATGTAGCGCTCTGTATGAAAATCACTGTGCTGTGTGCAGCCTGTGGCTGGCTGGTATTGTTGGAATATTCACTATTGTAGTGTTGGCTAGTTGGATGCGAACAGCGCGTAGCGTTGTGCAGTTGGAGGTGAGCCGCTAGCAGTGGTGGATGTGGAGAGAGAAATGTCAGAGTTTTCAGAGGTCACTATAAGCGTACGATCTGGACGTGTGTCCGCCAGAAAAAGGAAATTTGTTAAGATGGAAGTCATGAATATATATATATATATATATATATATATATATATATATATATATATATATATATATATATGGGCAACGGCCTTGCCGCAGTGGATACACCGGTTCCCGTGCGATCACCGAAGTTAAGCGCTGTTGGGTGTGGCCGGCTCTTGGATGGGTGACCATCCAGCCGCCATGCGCTGTTGCCATTTTTCGGGGTGCACTCAGCCTCGTGATGCCAATTGAGGAGCTACTCGACCGAATAGTAGCGGCTCCGGTCAAAGAAAACCATCTTCACGACCGGGAGAGCGGTGTGCTGACCCCACGCCCCTCCTATCCGCATCCTCCTCTGAGGATGACACGGCGGTCGGATGGTCCCGGTAGGCCATTCGTGGCCTGACGACGGAGTAAAAGAAAAGATATATATATATATATATATATATATATGATGACTTTTGAAGATTATGAGGGTAAATGCATTGTTTGTTCTTTATCAAAATCTTTCATTTGCTAACTATGCCTATCAGTACTTAGTGCCTTCAGTAGTTCGAATCTTTTATTTAGCTGACAGTATTGGCGCTCGATGTATTGCAGATTATGAGTAACGAAGATTTTTGAAAGGTACAGGTTTTTGTTAGTGAGGGCCATTCTTTTGTAGAGATTATTGAAAGTCAGATTGCGCTGCGCAAAAAACATTGTGTGTTAGTTTAGTGAAGACCAGAAAAAGTAAAGAGAAAACTGTTTGAGTACGTTGAGTTTTGCTCAGCTGTTTGAAAATCAAATAACGTGAGAGGTTTACCAGCACAGTCACTCATAATTTTTCTAATGGGACGTTTCACTGTATAAGCCTCTTTATCGAATAACTACTGCAATCTACATCAATTTGAAGCTGTTAACAGTGTTCAAGTTTGGTCTCCTACAATTTTTTCCCCCACATTTCTCTCCAGTACTAAACTGATGATTCCTTGATGTCTCAGAATGTATCCCATAGACCAATCTCTTTTTCTAGTCATGTTATGCCACAATTTTGTTATTCTCCTCAATACTGCTGAGTATCTCATCACTTGTAGCGCGATCTATCTATCTAATCTTCAACATTCTTCTGGAGCACCACATTTCAAAACCTTCTATTCTTTTCTTATCTAAATTGCTAATCATCCACGTGTCACTTCTGTACATGGCTAAAAAAAACAAAAAAAAAGCAAATATCTTTCGTAAACAATTAAATTTATATTAGATGTTATCAAATTCTTCTTTTTAGGGAAACTTTTCTTTCTACAGTGGGTCTTCATTTTATTTCCGCTCTACTTCAGCCATCTTCAGCTGTCTTGCTGTCCAAACAGCAGAACTCATCTGTTACTTTCAGTGTCTGATTTCGTTATCTAATTATCTCAGCATTGCGTGTTTTAATTCGACTACATTTCATTACCCTTGTTTTGCTTTTGCTGATGTTCTTCTTAGATTCTCCTTTCAAGACACTGTCCATTCCTTCAGCTCTTCTTACAAGACTTTTGCTGGCCTGACTGAATTATCAGTAGGCCTCAAAGGTTTTATTTCTTCTATCTAAAGCCTGATTCGTTCTCTAAAAATTTCTTTCTTTCTCTTACTGCTTGCTCAATGTTCAGATTGAATAACATTGGAGATAGGCTGCAACCGTGTTTCACTCCTTTCACAACTACTGCTTTCCTTTCATGCCCTTCAACTCTTATAACTGCCATGTATTTCCATACAGGTTGTAAACAATCTTTCACTCCCTATATTTTATCCCTGCTACCTTCAGAATTTTGAAGAGTGTGCTCCAGTCAGCTGTGTCAGAAATTTTCTCTAAGTCTACAAAGGCTACAAATGTAGGTTTGCCCTTCTTTAATCTATTTTCTAGGATAGTTCATAGTGTCAGTATTGCCTCACGTCTTCCTCCACTTCTTTGAAACTACACTCATGTTCGTAAATTATGGATAATGCTGATACATGGTGAAACAACGCTCTGATGGGTTTTCGGGTTTAAATCACCTCGGGGTATGGCGCTGGCAGCAGTCCACATACACATACACAGAGGTGTGTTGGTGCATGTCGGAGTACGGAGCAGTGAGTAAGTGTGCAGACGTTTTCAGACGTGCTAATGGTGACTGTGTGTTGAAAAAGGCTCAGAGAACACATATTGATGACGTTATATGAGGGGTAGAATACTAGGGCGACTGGAGGTTGGTCGAAAACAGCAGGTCATAGCACAGGCCCTCTGTGTGCCACAAAGTGTGATCTCAAGATTATGGCAACGATTCCAGCAGACAGGAAACATGGCCAGGCGCTACAGTACGAGACGTCCACACTGTACAACACCACAAGAAGACCGATACCTCACCATCAGTGCCCGCAGACGGCCACAGAGTACTGCAGGTAGCCTTGCTCGGGACCTTACCGCAGCCGCTGGAACAGTTGTCTCCAGATACACAGCCTACAGACGACTGAACAGACATGGTTAATTCGCCCAGAGACCTGTAAGGTGCATTCCACTGATCCATGGTCACAGGAGAGCCCGTACAGCCTCGTGTCAAGAACACAGTACATGTTCATTGGAACAGTGGTCCCAGGTTATGTTCACGGACGAGTCCAGGTATAGTCTGAAAAGTGATTCTCGTCGGGTTTTCATCTGGCGTGAACCAGGAATCAGATACCAACCTCTTAATGTCCTTGAAAGGGACCTGTATGGAGGTCGTGGTTTGATGGTATGGGGTGGGATTATGATTGGTGCACGTACACTCCTGCATGTATTTGACAGAAGAACTACAACAGGCCAGGTGTATCTGGACGTCATTTTGCACCAGTATGTCCGCCTTTTCACGGTTGCAGTGTGTCCCACCTTCCTCCTGATGGATGATAATGCGCGGCCCCACGGAGCTGCCAACGTGGAGGAGTACCTTGAAACAGAAGATATCATGTGAATCGAGTGGCCTCTCGGTCGACGTATCGCTGCACGTCTTCACACCCCTAGGACACTTTAGGAGCTCCGACAGGCACTGGTGCAAGAATGGGAAGCTATACCCCGGTTTTCTCAACTTATCACCAATACCGTGGACTTGCAGATCTGTGTCGTGTGTGTCCCCTATATGCCTATGCTATTAGCGCCAGGTTTGTGTAGTGCCACGTTGTGTGGCACCATATTCTGCAATTATCCTTAATTTATGAGCATGAGTGTAAAACTGAAGTGCCCTGAGGGTCGTATCTGCCAGTTTTCCCATTCTTCTGTAAATAATTCCTGCGATTATTCGATCCCAATAAGGGTTTTAATTTCTATAGCTTGTGAACACTCTAAGTCCGCATGAGTTTTCTAAACAATTGTGTTGATATAGAGCAGCAACCGAGATTTAAACAGTATTATCGAATTGGAAGAAAAAGTCAGTGCATATTTATTACTCCAAACATGGCATTTTGTAATCGTTGATGGTTGCTACAATGAGTGCAACAGTTTGTGTCTGAACTCTGCTCCTGGTAGACCAATGAACTTTATCAAACACCGAATTGTAGATTTAGTTAAAGATATTTTAATACTGAGCCACAGTAAACCTTTCATATCAAACAAAGTATTAATTTTATTGCGAAAGAAGGCACCACAGTTTGTGAAAGTAAAGTTTGATTATTTGGTTATTGAATAAATTTGTTAGTGTTAACCTTGAATGAGAGACATTTGAAAATGCCTAAATTGTTCCAAATTCGTTCCGCTTCTTTAAGAAATAGGCCAAAATACTGAAACGCTGCATGAGAATAATGAAACATAACCGAAGGAGGGAGTCTTACAACCTGCTTGCAGATAGGCAGATTCATACTTAACGCGTTTACATGAATATACATGGCAAGAATCGTAGGTATAACACAATATATAAGCAGTTCATTTCAAAAAGGAAGTATCAATCAGCGATTACAATTCTTTATTTGAAATAGTTCCATGAGCGATTTCAGACATGCAAAATCCATTTTCAGATGGCTATTAAGAGAATATCTGTTAATGGTGGGAAGCCGTGTACCATGCTCCTGTGTGATGAAACATTTCTGGTTAAAGGATACCGTGATCGATGTCCATGGCAGCGGGCTACCTAGCAGCAGGACAGCCTGCTTCTAGAACGTTCTGCAGTCTCCCTCCTTTTCTGGCGGACAGGGCATTGTCGTGTCGCGGTGACAATGCTAGTTAGTAGAAACAAGAACGGTTGAGGGTAGTACAGGGGCAGACTAGGTCGAGTGAGCATGTAATGAAAGGGCTGTGAGCCAGAAATACGAGAAGTTTAATTATAAAGCGTTTAGCATTGCACTGAGAGAACTATTTCGTTGAAATGGGAATGTTCGATTGTCCATGGCGTATTTGGAGTGTATGAACTTCAAAATTTGTCAGTATCATCAAAGTAATGAGTCTGTTACAGTTAGGGGTGTTTTCCATTGTTTGGAGATGAGTAATTCACGTTAAAGGGCGTCATCTTTTATTTCCAAAGAATCTGCAAAATATGATGATTAGTTCTGTTGCAGATAATATGTCAAGAACAGTCAGCTCACTGTTTAGTTTTCCTGCACGATCGTGAAGTAAGTCTGTCACCTACAGTCCAACAGCCGACCACTAAGATCACGGTCAGATCTCTAAAAACTGTGTGGTAAGAGCATACAGTGGGTAACAGTTGTGGGTATAGAATGCGCGTTTCCCTAATGAATACTATGTGTTCTCTCCTGTTACTACAGCGCAGTAAGTTCAAAATTTTAACTGGTATCTTTTCCATCTGATGATCAGCGCAAGTCTTAAAGAAGTTACCAAACACATTGAAGCCTCAGCACTGCGAGGTTTCGTCACGTCCCCACTGAGCGACGACTATACTGCAACTCGGCAAGTGCTCCCATCCCTATGCAGATCGTTGCCCATTAGTAACTGTCTCATTAGATTCAGTGTGAATAATGTATAGGTGGAATTTTTGTAACAGCACTCATGTTCATTTCGAGATCAACGAAACGACATGAGGCTATGTGGTAACATGTGCATTAGGATGTGACCTGGAAAATTTTTTGACACATGGCACAATGATACAATTGGTACCTCTGAAAACCAGCGCTGTTCCTCTGCCGTTGGAATCGTGAACGTCAGTAAACGTGGCATTGTATGATGAAGAGGGAGTTCAGAGAGCAGCGCACCTTTGCGGAATAACGTTTCTTTTCTTGTTGTAAATGTGAATTGTTAAACTGAGGAGGAAGGGTAGGTAACACGTTACAGTAGAGAATATTCATTGTCTCTCTGTACATAATTGTGCCATTTATGCCGAGACTCAGAATTCTTAGCACGGAAGTGTGCTAAGGATGCAGTAAATAAGTTTGTGCGACACCTAGCTTGCCAGTCTGATTTCGCCGTTGGAAACACGACATTGCGTAAGTGTGCCACGAGTCACATACTTTTAGGGTTCGTGTTGTTTATAAGTTGTTACCGGAAGACAATGGAAGAGGTATAGCTTTTGGCCAGTGGTCCATTAAACTGTATGGCTAGAGGGGTAGAAGACGATGATAGGTTTTGATCTGACGATGCGTAATTCCATCTTGATGGGTGTGTGAATGCACAGTATTCACGCAAATGAGCTGTGAAAAATTCGCATCATCCGCACAAATCCCCTCCGCTACACAAAACGTACGAGGGGTGTTCAATAAGTAGCGCCAATTTCGGTTAAAAATATGTGGGATGTCGAGGAATATTGCCGTTTCAGCCTCTGTAGTTTCATAAAGTTCCGATAAGTGGCGCCGCTCGCTATACATAGCGTTCAAATTGGCCTCTGTAACGTGTGTACGTTTCAAGCAGAGAGCTTTCTTTGAGTTTGTTTTGGCGTAAAACCAGAGCATCGCGAATATTCATAGGCGCTTGCAAAATGTCTACGGAAATCTGGAAGTGAATAAAAACATGGTGAGTCGTTGGGAGAGACGTCTGTCATCACAACAAGGATCGTGGAGTAGCGCCCCATCATCTTTCCTCCGAAGGAAAAGCTCAAAACAGCAGCCTCAACTGGTAAAGCCACGTTGATGGTATTCTGGGACTCTGAAGAGGTTTTCCTGATTGATGTCCTTCCGTGTGATGCAACGATTAACGCTGAAGTGTGTTGTTTTACCTTCAAGAAATTGAAGAAACTACTTCAACGTGTTCGTCGACACAAAAGTGCAAATGAACTTCTCCTTCTCCGTGACAACGCGAAGCCTCACACAAGTGGCGCATCCGAGAGGAGCTAACAAATCTCAATGGATTGGTCTTCCTCGTCCACCCTACTGTCCGAATCTCGCACTTTACGAGTTCCATCTGTTTGGGCCAACGAAGGATGAATCAGCGGGAAGCAGTAGATGGATGATGGGGAGGCTATTGACGTAGTATGCAAGGGTACAGTACCGCCCGACATTGAAAATAGGTACAACATACTTCATTATTTTTGTCAGAACAACACATTTTTTTTGTAAAATAACTCAATTTCAATTAATACAGTGAAGCCGGATACCAGTGTGGGAAAAAATGACAATTTATTTATTTAATTGATCACATGTGCACTCCCACAAAGTAAATCCCTACATCCAGTTTGGTGAGATCTGTGAAATGAATGATTGTATGGTTGTCTGCTAACCGCAGATAGTGAATGTTAATATATGATCATCTTTGAGTCGATCCTTTGGCCACCTTTGGTGGGACCAAAGAGATGAAATTTACCAGAGCTTTGAGCGCCTGAAATGTGGCTGACCAATACGATAGCAAGGTGCTTCCCCCACCTCGACAGAGATGGGAGAGAACCTCAGGAACGGCCATGTTTCAGCACTCTGCCGCTGGATCTTGTGCTGTTAAGACCTGTTTTAGTTGTGCTCCGTAATGACGAAAGAGTGGAGACATGGTATGCATGTGGAATATTTAAGGGTAGTTTGAAATAATAGTTTCTCTATTTCAGGAACTTTTGTGGGGAGAATTAAATGTCAGGCAGGTAATATTAATGGGATTGTAGGAATCTTCGGAAGTGACCAACGGTCACAATGAAACCACGTGTAGCAATAAGTTGAAATACTTCCGTGTGCTTAAGTTAAGCTGAATTACTAGCGTGTGTACAATAAGTTGAAATATTTAAGAAATAGCGTGTGTACCATAAGTTGAAATATTTAAGAAATGGCGTGTGCAGGACTTGAAATTAGAGACGAGTACTTCCACCTGGTGAGTACTGTGTGAGTCTCAATCTGTGTATGAGACAAAGGATAAAGAGAAGTACTCGTCCATGGTATCAGTTGAGGACTCGCGTGTGTGATGTTCTTAATGTTAAATTGCGTGATATGATTCCGTGTGACGCTTGACTCAAACTCTGAGAGAGAAGCAAGGTGAGTCGGCCGTCTATCCAGCAACGCCACTTGGCTTGCATTGCACAGGAAGATGTGCAAATATCTCCAGAGTTCGTAGTAGGAAAGTGGAATTATGAAGTGGGGCAGTGTCGTGTGGAACTGGGATAAATATTGATTGAAGTGGGAAAGCTGAAAGTGATAATGTTGTGACTATTCTCTGTGTAATATTTCATGTTGTAGTGTGGTGTATGTCGTGTAATTTGGGTATGTGTGGTTTGCATGGGAGAGTAGCGAGGTAGTTTCAAAAGATTAGTGGGTTATGCTTGTTCCTTCGGTACCGCTCGGTCTGGAGGAAAGTTTAGTGATGATGATTGTGAGAGTCGAAGCGTGAGGTATAATAAAAGATCCACCATCCTATCCAGAAAGTGCACTGTAGCGTTAAAAAAATAATTACGAGACCATAATATAGAGATTCACTATTGTAAAGCCATGACCACTGGGCGGAATTTCTCATGTGTTATTGTTGTAGGTTGTAGAATTTGTGTGTTTAGGTTAGAGAATTTATTGGAATAAATAAGATAGTGAAAAGAAAAAGATTGGAAGACTATTCCTTCGAATTGTGTGTTGTCATAATGTCCCGAATTTATAATGTGTGCACCATTCATATTCAGTGCGGTGGCCACGTGTCGACAAAAGCCGTTAAATAAAAGACAAAAAGAAAATGTGGTATTGCCAGTGCGTAGTGTACAGTCAGAGTTCTGTAAATTATTGATAGTCAGATGCGTGTTTCCGTTGCGTATTAATCATATAGGAGGATAACTTGTAACTTAAATTGTGAGTACGAGAGTTCATGTTACTCGATAAATTAAGAATGAATCCACTCGCGTGGGAGACCACTCATCTTGCAGGCCTGACTGCTAGATGCCACAGTATGAGCAAGGTATGTGGGTGCCTCTCAAGTAAGACGGCTCCGTCGTCGCCTGGTGGAGTGGTACCGTGCGGGCATACAGGCCCTTCCAGTAAGGTCGTCGTGTTGAACGAAGATTATGTCGACAAATAGCCACAAGAGTGAGAAGCAATATGGTTTATTGGAATCCTGAGTAAAACCAACCTTCTTTCAGAAAAAAATGAGTTATATTATTTATTGAACGCCTCTGGTACTACTCTTGTGTAAAACGTCACGTAGAAGGAACTGCTTTACAATCATTCATGGGTCAGTAAACAGAGACAAAGACAGAGATAGTGCAATAATGTTTAAACACTGTACCCGACGACCTGTTATAGTGCAAGTGATTGCAACAGGACAATGTAAAGATCTAGGCAGCAACAACCATACCTTTTCTTTGATCAGTGTCTTCATGGACGAGTGATTTCGATTGAACCTTGGGTGCCTGATTTATCCTCACCTGACTTTAAACAGTGCGGACGCTGCGTGAAAATCTACTCTCACAATATTCGCGAATTGCAGAAAGAAACTGATAGATGAGTTCATGTAATTCTTGAACAAACGTCACGAGACGAGCTTAGAAACAGGCAAAGTCTTGTTCAGTTATGTAAGCTGCGTAATGGAGGCAACTTTCAACAACTTTTGTAACTTATTCATTTTCCCATTAGATTGCTTTACTTTATGATCATCTTGTCCAATGGCTTCTATATTAATGATAAGGGTGTTTATCATGGCTTATGGCAATACATCTCAACGCTGCGCTCTGGTTAGTAACGGGCCGTGGTGACGATGTTACGGCCCCGTGCATATTCAGTCGGATTTAAGGCCGGGAAGCCAGCTGACCAGGCGCTTGATGTCCTCATCAACCCTGTGCGATCACACATTATCATCAGATAAGGTACAACCGAAGGCCGTATGCACAACGGAGAAGTTGCATACGTGACATGAAATGAAATGAGGGTACGGCAGTGTGGGCCGGGAGTCCCCCATTCGGGGAAGTTCGGCCGCCGAAGGCAACTACTTACTGCATTCGTTGCCACATTGGACGACTTACGCGTCGGAACGTGACTGATGATAACTTACAGGACGAAATATTTTGTTTCTCCTTAAAAGGGTACAATGGTCGCTTTCAAAGGCTGTATATGTTGTAGAACTGCTACCAGGCTGCCATGTAAGCGTCCACCGCTGGCTAAGTCATAGCAGTGGCGTTGTATGGAATCGGAATAGTAAGTTGGCTCGATATGGAGAAATGGCAGAAAGGAGTTATCGTGTGTGTACGAGCACAGGAAGTTCAATGAAGATGCCCGACTCGTTGGAGTATCAACGCGGGCTGTCCAACGTGTCTACAAGGAAAGATGCACCACTTGCAGCTACGTAACACGGCATAGCAACAGTAATCGTAAAAAGATACCTACCCAACGACAGTTGGTTTCATACACATCAGGTATTACTGATATCTGTGAAAGAATGTGCTCGTCAACCAATTTCGGGACGAACATTACGAAGGAAATTGCATGTAATAGAAAAGTGGATTAGGATACCTCGCAAAAGCCCATTGCTCAATGCGGCACATGAGGCTGAACGTTTTCAATGAGCCAAACAACACAGAGACTGGTCTATAGCTGACTGGATAGTAGCAGTTTTGCCTTTTTCCAAACGTTGCAGCCGTCGAGCGCTTTGACGGAGCAATGAGGCGTATAAACTGCAGGATGTTTTGTTTTGGGGTTGCTTTTGTACCATGCCTTGGGCACATTCATAGATTTTAACGTGAACGTGAACTAGGACGTTTATTTCAACATCCTCGGAGACCGAGTGTTGGCCTTTCTTCTGTACCTTCGTGATGAGTATGCCGTGGACTCTTCCAAGATAACAACAGCCACGCTCACAAGGCTGCATGCGTACAATACTGGTACAACGAACACACCCTACCGCACCTCGACTGGTCCGCTAAATCACACGATATTAATCGCTTACAAAACCACTGAAACTGTTTGGAACAGTGAGTGAAACGTAACAATGAATATCACAGCAATTTGGTAGCTCTACGGGATCTACTCATCATTGAGTGAGTTCTTCTGGATTTGGATTATCTGAAGGAACTTGTGGTCTCTATTTCTAGTCAAATTGAGCCGATCCTCATTGCTCCTGGCGTTGTCACACGATATCATCGTGACCTTTTTTCCAGTGTCTTAATCATCCCCATAGAGCACAGGCCACATGATCGATAGAAAACACACATTCCTAAAGTAATGTCGCCGCAGAACAGAACACTGCTGTCGTCACTCGCCCATTTTCATAATATTGGCACGATTGTGAAGTGTCCGAGTGGCGTCTAAGGTGAACAGAGAGGGGTAATCTCTCTTGTGGCTAAAAAGCGACTCATACGTGAAACTCCACTGTCCTTATGTTCCTTCATGGTGGCCAAGACCCCCCTTTAGTTGAGCTAAGTGCAGTGTGTGAATGAGGGAATGCATCTGGTGAGTTGCTAAGAGCACAAAGAAATCTCTCGTAGGTGACCCAGAGGCAACCGCGAGTTCTCTGGTAAGTGCAGGTGTTGTATCGGTTGGGCAACTAGGTAAGGTGACAATTCTGACAATAAGCTGTACTCCGTAGCGTTTACTCTCTGGTATTATTGTATCAAGGTATTATTTTCATGGATCGATGCCTCCCACGAGGGCCACGAAAATATATGCACATGTTTCTACGTCTTGTAGTGAGTCCCTTTTCCAATAAGTCTGAGCCAATGTTTATAACCAGAGCTAAAATTTGATGACTGAAGTATTCACGTACTTGACTCCGGTCAACGACTGCGGTAATTTGGAACAATAATTGTGAAACAATGTCAGTGCCTCACTGCGAGCGATGCACATCGAATGCGCAAATTGACGAAAGAGACGACAAAAGACGAATGTCTTGAAAACATGCATCGATAAAACATATAAAATTATAATACTATTCATGTCACTAACACGGATGTAATAGAAGAAATACTAATTGCACTTACTTTACACGTCGGGGACATCGTGTTGTATAGGCAGCAGGAAGCATGCCTTTTTTTCGTGTCCTGGATACACGCTCGAAATGTCTCTAAGAAATATGAACAGAGTACGACAAGGAAAAGATTTCCCTGTCAACTGTAAATTATGGAAACAGAGAAACTGAAAAATGTGCAGTTCGTCCCTGTCGTCAGGTCTGCCCTCTCTCTGAATAGATGATTTCAGTGACTTAGTCAACCGCTTTATGTTTTGAGTATGTGCTGATGGATCTTCAGGAAACACGAATTCTACCGACTGGTTGACGAACTAATGGTCAATGCATTCTTTTTTGGTAGGAGTTCCACTCATCAGTTATGACTTTGGTGGCAGAGAGGACAAAGTACTTCATAAGCGACAGCAAAGTTCTTTTGTCCCTGAAGTGTACCCGAAGTATAAAACACTTTCTCGATTCTCTTTCGATTCTTCCGAAAACTCAAAGGTGTTCCACTTCGTTTTTCAGCTTGCGTCCTCTTCCGTACTTACGAGTCGCGATATGCGACTCGTCTATTTCCAATACCATACTTTCACCTCTGATGGGGACACTCGTTTGTCACTACCACGTAGCATACTTCCAGACAAAAACCATAATAATCACACACTGTCTTGACTGAGACCTTACTTTCCGCCCCTGCGGCTTGTAGAACACAGTTTTTTGCCCAGCAGGACGCGGTGATGAAACTCTGGTCGATGCCCAAGTTGCAGCTGTCGAACCCAGTGTTCTTTTCTTTTATCGCAATCATTTTTCTGGAGTTGGTACAATATAACTCAAGCGGAAACTGTATGTACGTTGCAGTTTTCTTGTGTAGTGTCACACAGCTCTGACCGTGACGATCGAAACAGTTTTTGCGCACTTGGTTCGACAACAGTTCGTATTCCCAATGGAACTCCAAGCATTTATCTTTGCTACACAAATGTTTCAATTAATTTCGCCACGTAAGACTATTGGAACTCGAAATTATAGCAGATCCACTCATCGCTAATGATAAAACAAAATGAAACCCAAACTTACCGCTGCGAGAGTGGCGTCCCTCTTTCGTCGTGTCCTTTGTCAATTCGCGAGTTGGATACATATCCCTCGCAGTGAGATCCTGACATCTATTCCCAACGATTCTTCCAAATTACCGCGGCTAGCTTTTAGGAGCCTAAACTGAAAATCCCATGAAAATATTAAGTTACCAACGCAGGAGTCGCAATTGGGACAGTACAATACACAACTGACTACGTCCATATTGTTCGGCTTCCAACGAATATCCAAAGAACACTTGTAACCTTCCCGCAGAATTTTGTAATGACAATAATTAAATGAAAATGGGCATCGTGCTAAACGTAACCTCCAAGCAGAGATAAAAGAAAAGTTTATGGTAATGAAAACGTGCCAAAAGTTAGTTCCCCACAAGATTACTGAATAATTATGACCCAATGTAAACTTGACACAAAAATTGAGAAATCAAGATTAATCATTAAACCCACAATAATAGGGCAGCATCGCTGACCTTAGGCCCTGTGCAATAATTAATCTGATAATTGATTCTGGGAGGAAAAACATAGGAAATATTGTTTCAATTGGAATGATTCTTTTCTTAAAAACGATTCCTTTGAAAACAAAATTATTATTGGGGCATTTCTTGAACAAATTAATTACAATTAACATACATTACATTATCAGATCTGCGCAATGCTGCTTCATTACCTTATTTAACAATATACCTCGTCCCGAACCTTGACCAGAGATGTAAAGGGCGCACGCCGCCGACCCATGCCGACGCCCGCTCAGTACTACCGTCCACTCGCTACTACAGTTGGCTGACTACTTCCTCTCGCGACTCGGTACACACAACATCCTACTCGCAACTGAGTACAACTCGCAACTGAACACTCGCGCGGTCAAGCGCAGACTAGACACGATAAATAACTCTCTGGTCAGAGATTCTGTCATGCCTCGCCATCGCTGGTAATGAATACATATGAAACGTACGCGTTTCATAACCCTCCACTGGGGGGGGGGGGGGGGGGGGGGCAAAAATTTGGCAGCGATGGTGAGTCATTTGGACTTGCCATGAGCAACAAATTTTTTGTTGACTAATTGACTTTACAATCACAGAATATACAGATGTAGAACATGAAGTAAATGTGGTGCAAATGCACCAAGTACAAAACATATTAGACAATAACAAAATGTGAGTACAAAACATATTAACAAATGACATAAGTGCACATGCACTGTAAAATTCTTCAACGTTTTCACAACAAATAAACATAATGAGTACAAATCTCATTGACAAATGACTTAAGTGCACATGTACTGTAGTTCAGAACATATCAGCAAATCAAAATGCACATACAATGAGTAGAAATCATGTCAGAAAAATGACAAAAGTGGACACGCACTGAAATTCAGAATATATCAGCAAATCACAAAATGTATATACAATAAGTAGAAATCATGTTAGAAAAATGACAAAAGTGCACACGCACTGTAGTTCAGAATATATCAGCAAATCGAAAAAAATGTATAGGCTATGAATACAAATGATGTTAGCAAAAAAAAATGACTTTCACTATGTTACAAGAATTAGGATCGGAAAGGGAAGGATTGCATCATGGTTGTAGCACTTTAGGTTGCACGCAGCTGCACTGAAAGTCCATATCTTTCCACAGAGAAGTACAACACCAAGTGAGACAATCTGAAGTTCTTTTCCCAGAAGTGTTTATCAGCGTAGCCAAGACACTGAAATGCCGTAGTAATATTCCATGTTATCATTTTGGCAGTACATCAGGTACACCAAACAGTGGGACCATAATAACGTCTCCATCGCTCACGGTGGTGGACAACATGTCGTGTCAACACCACGCTCTTACAAGGCACACCAACGTAGAATTTGTGCAAAAACCAAATATAGTGCTCCATGATCAAGAGGATATACAGGACAAATGGATATTGCAGTAATTCAGGGTAGTTAGGTCAGAAGGTGAAGGACATTAAGTCACATAGTAGTTTGCGGCAGTCATAGCCCAGTTATTGAACATTTCTGTACCATGTATGTAGTATTACAGAAAAATGTTCATTAATTGTTTTACAGAGAACATTGGCACTAATTACCTAAGTACAAATCATCAGTAGTCATTACTTAAAACAGGAGGTAGTCAATAACATAGTATTACAGAATAATGTTGATAATTAATCATTGGTCATCCCAATACAGTAATCAGTAGCATTCATTTCCCAGTTACAAAGCATTATTAATTCATCATTGGTCATCTCAATACAGTAGCATTCATTTCTCAGTTGCAAAGTATTATTAATTAATCATTGGTCATCTCAATACAGTAATTAGTAGCATTCATTTCCCAGTTACAGAGCATTATTAATTAATCATTGGTCATCTCAATACAGTAATGAAATTATGCGCATAGTATTTATGCATTCATTATTCAAGTGACATACTATTCAGAGCTAATCAGTATTACTCAGAACTCTCTTAAACTGGTATCATTAGTTGGGACTGGTAATACATTTTTTTGTTAGCAATGCGTTGCTTTGGGTAATTATAGGGGAAAGCAAGAAGAAAAAAAATTTGCTTCTGGGTTGTTCCTGTAAATGAAAATGTGTAACGTCATTCGTCATGAGTCAGCTGTAGCAAGGTTATGAAACAAGTAGAGTATATGTAATAACATTCATAAATGACATAGATTTAATGAACAACTGCTTATAGCACATTAATTTCATAAATAATTTCTCCTGCAAAAATATACAAAAAAATGGATTATTAAGCCGAAAGAAGAAACGCATTTTATGATGAAAAGTAGTGAACTTCAAATTAACAGGTAGTGAAATGTGTATAAAAATTTGTTCCATAGCTGTCTTTTCCAAAACCTTCAGTCATTATACTATGCAATATAACACCTGCTGTCAAAGCGAACTGCAACAAATACTTAAATAACTACATAGCATGAATACATAACTTCCACATTATCCTCATCTGTAAAGAAAAACTTCATTATCCATCACTTCATTATCTATATTATCATAACTCCATTATTATCATCACCTGTAAAGAAAAACTTCATTATCCATAGTAGCATATTCTTCAACATCATTCATCAGCATTCATTATCATCTGCAAAAAATCACTTCATTACTCATTATACAACTATTCCTTATTTCTATCATATTTCATCACTAAAACTAAGATGTGTAGTTCTGTCTGACAGCCTGCATCAATCGCCTCGTATTCTGAAAGAAATAATTAGTTAAGACTGCTATTCTACGATATGTATAGTATATTCTTGTTACTGCTTGTTAGTTCTGATCCATTTACTCTTCATCACGAAGTATTGCATTCTCTTTCGTTCATTCCGAAGGTGAAATTCCCATTTTGTTTAATTTATTTCTTTCACGTATCATTTCTTTCTGAAATTGATGAACAAAGATTAATATCTTGCATTTACATCATATACTCACTAAATAATGACTGGTTTATGGTAACATAATTAAGCATACAGCATAACATGACAGAAAACGTAATATGTGAAAAACTTATATAGTGTTCAGAGGCAAAAATGTACTCAATGTATCACAATGTAACAGTAAAGTAGTCACGATGTTGAGATATCATAAGGCAAAATGTCAAAGTCAACTGGTGTTTGCTATATCTTAACTATTTCATAGTGCATACAAACAAAACATGAAACAATCGTATATACGTAAGAAAGGCAAAAAATGTAACATTCGTTGTGTTCAGTTTGTATGTTATACAAGTATGTGTAGTTAATAGAGGCGAGAATTAAAGACTTCAATGGAGAGAAAATTTAACAAAATTAATATGTCACTAGATAGCATTGCATAATTATTCATAAGATACGTAAGTTTCTCTGGAAAAAAATGTGCACAGTTTGATATGTAACGACAAGAAGAGCGACCTGCTAACCTTACCTTGCCAGGCACTTGCCAAGAAAAATACGATAATCATCAATAAGTAGTCACATAAATATAATTGCATAAGTGGTCATAAAATGTGTAAATTCATCTGGAAAAATATGCACGGTCTGATGTGTAACGACAAGAAGAGCGACCTGCTAACCTTACCTTGCCGGGCACTTGCCAAGAAAAAATACGGTAATCATCAGTAATTAGTCATGTGAATATAATTGCATAAGTGATCATAAAATTAGCAAAATGGCATTATAGCATGTTAAATCATAAAGTGTCTTCATTCAATAAAAGGTTTGATGTTTGACCAATGGTGTGTGCCTTTGGATTTTCTGGTTCTCAAAATTTCGACGTGTACAACATTGGGGTGAGGAATGCTGCGAATCCGATATGGACCTGCGCATAGAAGTTCAAATTTACTGCACCTATCTTTTCCTTTGTTGGATAAATAGTGTGTACATACTAATATTTTCTGTCCAATGTGAAAGTCACGGCGTGTACAAACCTGTTTTTGCTGTCTTCTCCGGCGTTTGATGTTGTTCAGATGTGTACGGGCGAGTGTTGAGCACCTGACCGCCCAGATGAACCAGGGGACTACTAATAGTGTCTCCTGATAGACCGTTCTGCGATCGTTGCTACGTACGGGCCTCCACATCTGGGGCGTGGTTTATGCACCAATGCTGACACCTGTTCACAGACGACGAAGGCTGCAATTTGCACTATGGCTGTTGATAAGATATCGATATATTAGTACATCGATATCTTTACGAAATGTCGACAATAACAGCTATATGGCTCTCAATGAAACTCCGATACCGAAAGGGCGATACAGGATGTCGATATTTTTATTTCATATCATATGCTTTCACAATTTTTGGTAAAAATTTGAAACTGTGCTCTTGAATTTGTAATTGTACATAATTTTACTTTCATTTTGTGAAGAAGTCTTACTACTTTTTGGGCTTTCATCATGTCCAGTCTTTCTCTTTGACTGAGTGAAGCGAGTATAGGTGGCACAAAAGAAGTCCATTTGCACTGGGTGCCGAGGAAGGAGGGGGGGGGGACGGTGTAAACGGAATAACAAAGTAGCACAACAAAAAATGGGTTCAAATGGCTCTGAGCACTATGCGACTTAACCTGTAAGGTCATCAGTCGCCTAGAACTTAGAACTAATTAAACATAACTAACCTAAGGACATCACACACATCCATGCCCGAGGCAGGATTCGAACCTGCGACCGTTGCGGTCGCTCGGCTCCAGACTGTAGCGCCCAGAACCGCACGGCCACTCCAGCCGGCAAAGTAGCACAACAGTTGCGCTAAACATTGTTTCTCAGTTGCGTTAGCAAACAATTTTTAACGCAACTAATGTGCTATTTCTTCACATCTGTATTCTTAAATAACAGTTGCTGAAAATAATGAACAAAAATGTAAATGATAATATTGGTCTTCGTGGTGGGCAATGACGTGTGAGGAGAAATGCTGACGTAATCGGCGCTTGGCGCTATCAGCAGAAACTGCAACGTTTAACTTCACCGCGAAAATTTGACACTACAGTTACTAGATCTCTGACGTTTTCAAAAACGAAAGAACAGGGAGGTCGACATGAAATGCTCCAGACAAATCCGATATGTGATGATGTGATGAAACCCACCGGACAGCTTTTATTGTGCCACTGATGTGCGGTTACCATTATTGGCAAAGTATTTATCGCCAAGCATATGAACGTACATCGGTTTCCTTTCAGTTCTTGCTCTAAGGGGGATAAGCAGGCCGCTAGCTTGTTGATTTACAGAACAACTAATAATAAGTCAATACATAAATATGTCTGCCCCGATAGCTGAATGGTCCTGCGAGGCGTCACTGTTACGTAGCACGCTACCGTACTGGCAGGAAAAACACGTTTCAAGTATTTAATAAATTCTGCCGGCATAGCAGCTCAGCGTGTTCGGTCAGAGGTTTTAGCTACCCTCTGTAATAAAAAAAAACTGAGTGAACAGATCAACGAACAACCTGAACGGGTGTCATTGGACGTCAGCCACGAAAAAATTCAACTAACAATAAAGAGCAAAATGAGATTAAAAAAAGGAAAAAAGAAAAAAATTGTCAGCTTGACGGACTGCCGTCCTAAGGGGCCATGGGCGTCGAATGTAAGGGGCGTCCCGGCCAATGACGCCAAACGCTCGTTTCCATTTTTCCAATGCACAAATATTCAGTATATTTGCAACGTGCAGCCAATATTTTTATAAGCCGGTACGTCGATATTTTTGCGTCGGAATATCGATATGTCGATACGTTTTTTTCCCTATATTGAGGGCCGACAAAGAGATTTTTTTTAAATATTGATACATCTGATTCCCAATTTTTTAAAATATCAGCAATCCTCATTTACACGCCATTACTGTAGCTTGACGTCTACTGAGTGGTGACAGGTAGCATTTTCAGATCAGTCTCCTTTAATGCTCCATCGGACAGATGGCAAACATCCTGCAACAATCGTCCGAAGGGTCCAGTTCGGAGGAAGGAGCGTTGTGGTCTGGGGAATGTTTCCGTGGCATTCTCCTGATAGCTCGTCATTCTGGAAGGCGCAACGGATCGGCATAAATATGCATATATCCTTGAGGACCATGTCAGTCCTCACACGCAGTGTGCTTTTACTCTGTACGATGGCATCTACCAGCAGGACAATGCAGTGTGTCACACAGATCGCAGTGTACGTGAAAGGTTCGAAGACCACGAAACTGCTGGAATTTAAACTCAATCGAGAATCTGTGGGACCATCTCGGTCAGGGTGTTAGCGCCATGGATCCACAACCGGGAAACCTAGCGCAGCTGGCTCCGTATCCCTGTCCGTGCTTTCCAGAACTTCACTGACTCTCTTTTTCCACGTGTCGCAACGGTTCTCGCTACAAAGGGTGGTTATTCAACCCTCTAGGCTTGCATCCTTAGAGTCCGCGAAGACAAGAGTAGACGAATTACGGAACGGGTAGAGGCATTGAATCAACGATTCTTCCAGCGATCCATAAGCGAATGGAACTGGAAGAAACCTTAATACGTGGTAAAACAGGAACTATCCTTTTCCCAGTGTTTCATACTGGTTTGTAGAGTAGAGAGTTAGATGTAGCCGGCTGGGGTGGCCGAGTGGTTCTAGGCGCTACAGGCTGGAACCGCGCGACCGCTACGGTCGCAGGTTCGAATCCTGCCTCGGGCATGGATGTGTGTGATGTCCTTAGGTTAGTTAGGTTTAAGTAGTTCTAAGTTCTAGGGGACTGATGACCTCAGCAGTTAAGTCCCATAGTGCTCAGAACCATTTTTTAGAGTAGAGAGGTAGATGTTGGTGAAGACAAATGAGAGTTCACTAGAGATACGTGGATCTTGATAGCGAGTGAGATGGCGCGGTGATTCAGACAATATACTCGCACTCGAAAGTGGATCAAATCCCTACCTAGCCATCCAGATTTACGGTTACTGTGATTTCCTTAGCCAAGTTGAGGAGAATGCTGTGACGGTTTCTTCGCGAAGGACTCAGCCGTCTTTCTTCCCTTACTCAATCTGAGCTTGTGCTCCGTTTCTAATGACCTTGTCGTCAATGGGACGTGAGCACCTGAGCGTATTTATTCTTCCTTTCACTCTAGCTCGGCGATATTAAACTGAGCCGTCAGCTGGACGAGCTCAAAGCTCACGAGACGGGCACGTGTGACTGCATCGATGATCCTCTGGCCTTCGTTTCGACCGGACAAAGTCCAAAGTAGCAACATACAGAGATTACATTGTGCAGGCACTTGTATCGTGATTTTTTTTATCGAGTCCACTTCCAAACGCTGTTCCCCGGCACTCCTTTAAGAGCAGCTTTGTGTTGTAAGCTAAAGCTTGATAAGAACTCACATAACCAGTCGTCTGCGGCTGTCTGGCGGAGGCCCGAGGGAAAAGGAAGCTGTTCAAATGTATAAGTCCCTTCCATATTATATTTTTTCGTAATTTTTGGTAAATATTTGAAAATATTCTCTTGAATTAGTAATTGTACATAATTATTTCTTTCACTGTGTGAATGGAAGGGACTTTCCGTTGCAAACAAAATAACAAAGAAGTCTGAGATACCGGGCTCAAGGTCTGCTCAGCCAATGAATGTGTAATTTTCACCATTAATCACTCGAGGTAGACGCCGCAAAAAATGTCTTACAAGGCTGCAGGAGATTCCATCTCCTCATTGTGTCAATTTTGTTGGTTCCCTACCTGTTACATATGTCCACGACAGGATGCAGAAAACCGTGCATTGACAACGAACAGTTGTTTCGTCTTCAGCGTAAGGGACCATTAGGCAGCGGTATTAGACGGGAATGTGGTCAATGATGCCACTACTTATTCTCCAGGTAGTTCAAAGTTGTCTTCATGGGCTAAATGCATCCGATTCCAATCACCTCACCAAGGAAAAATCCTTTGCAGTACTGGGAACGGAACCTGTGCTCTTTGTGTGGCGGTCAGGCACACGGACCGTTCAGCTACTGAGAGGAGTTGTATTACAAATATGTTGACAACAAGAACAGGAAAAATAATGATTTATCCAGTATG
The DNA here is from genome assembly GCF_023864345.2 of Schistocerca serialis cubense. NCBI lineage: Eukaryota > Metazoa > Arthropoda > Insecta > Orthoptera > Acrididae > Schistocerca > Schistocerca serialis. The sequence continues at coordinate 929,409,027 of NC_064638.1, forward strand.
TAGGTGTTTCAGTTTCGGTGAGGTCAAAAATAATGGTATGAAATCTTTCTGTGCATTTATGAGAAAGACAAAAATAAAATGGCACAAAATATGGATCATAGTTTGAACTGCCAGCCAACACATATTGTAAACGAAAGGATGATACATTGTTGGTAGATCATTTATCATAATCGCGAAGAAAATAAACATGATGTTTGCTCCCATCTAACAACATTTTGTACGATACGGTCAGTCTTTAAGAGGATATTCGTTACACACAGAAGAGGAAAATTTTATATCGATACGAGAGCGGAGTGCTTTGTTTCTGTCTCACAATTTATATTCTACAACTCTTCATAATAGTAGTGGCATTCAATAAGTAATGCAACACATTTTTTGTCCGTCAATTTACGTTGACAAAAAGCGGAAGCTATAACATCGTTGAATATTCCAGCTTCAGTAACTATAGTTCCGATAGATGGCAGCGCTAGACTTAGCCTTCAAAATGGCGTCTATAAAAATGACGTCTAAAACTGAGGTGCGTACCAGGCTGAGAGCTGTCATTTAGTTTCTTTTGGCGGAAAACCGGAGCATCGTAGATATTCTTAGGGGCTTCCAGAATGTCTAAGGAAACATGGCGGTGAACAAAAGCACGGTGAGTCGTTGGGCGAGGCGTCTGCCATCATCGGAACAAGCTCGCGCAGACTTGTCCGATCACACGCGTGCCATCCGGCCGCACATAGTTGTGCTACCCTCACGAAATCGAAGAAATAACTTCAGCGTGTTCGTTTCCACAAAAATGCAAACGAATTTCTTCTCCATGGCAGTGCGAGGCTTCACACAAGTCTGTGCACCTGAGAGGAGCTCACAAAACTTCACTGGACTGTTCTTCCTCAACCACCCTACAGCTCTGATTCGCATCTTCCGACTTCCATCGATTTGGCCCAATGGAGGATGCTCTTCGCGGGAAGCAGTACGTGGGTGATTGGGAGGTTATTGATGCGGCAAGACAGTGTACCATGCGGGCGTACAGACCGACCCAGCAGAGTAGCGTACGATCATCGCATTGAACGGCGATTGTGTCTACAACTAGGGCTTTGTAGTAAAAAATATTGGGAATAGTACGCTGTATTGGAATCCTGAACAAAACCAACCTGCTTCTAGGAAAAAAATCTGTTGCATTACTTGTTGGATACCCCTCATACATTAATCATGAGAAAGTTAGGAAGACAAGACCAGCGTTGTTGTTGTTGTTACGGTGTTCTTCAGTCCGAAGACTAGTGGACGCAGAAGCAACTCTTCACGCTAGTCCATCCCCCTCAAGCCTCTTCATCTCTCCATAATTACTGCCACCTACAAGCATTTCAACCCGACTACAGTATTCAGTCCTTAGTTTACCTCCACAGTTTTTCTCAGATCGATTCATCAAATCTTCATTAATTATTCGACCTACCTATCTAATACTCAGCATTCTTCTACGGCATCACAAAGGCTTCTATTCTCTTATTGTCTGACTAGCTTACAGTCCACAGTGATACACTCCCGACGAATACTTTCACTAAGGACTTCCCAACACTTAAATTTAAATTAGATTTTAATAAATTATCCCTTTTCAGAAATGCTTTCTTGCTATTGGCAGTCTACACTTTATACCCCCTCTACTTCGACCATCATCTATTTGTTTTGCTGCACTTATCTACCACTATTAGTGTCTGATTTAGTTGCTTAATTCCCTCAACATCGTCTGTTTTAATTCGGCTGCATTCCATTCCCATTGTTTTAGTTTTGTTGGTGTTAATCTTACAGCCTGTCCTCACTACACTATCCTGTCCATTCAACTGGTCTGCCAAGTTCTTTGCCATTGCTGGCAGATTTACAGTCTCATCGGCAAATCTCAAAGTTTTATATCCGTTCCTGAGTTTCAGTTCCCTTTCCAAATTTCTCCTTTGTCCCTTTACGTCTTTCTCAGTGCACATATTGAATATCACTGTGGAGAGTCTGCAACCTTGTATCACTCCCTTCTTAACTATTTCTTCTGTTCCTGAAGACACTCGAGCAGATGAGGCGTCTTCAAAGCAAATACGAGGGCTGTCCAGAAAGTAAGTTACGATCGATCGCGAAATGGAAACGACTATGAAAATCCGATAAAGCTTTGCAGAGACGTGTTGGGCAGTGTCTCTAGTATGACTCTAGGTGGAATTATGTCGCTCTTTTCATTCCTGAGCTCTTAGTGAGCGCGTAAAGATGTTATAGAAAATAGTGTCTCCCGCCAAGTACGAGGGCCTGGTGAGAATTTCCCCCTGAAGCTATGCAACCAACATTACATAACTGTCGTGCGGTTTCTTCTTCAAGACAATTCTCAGCCTCATTCTGCAGGGGCATTGAAGATGTTCCTGCGTCGTTTCAAATGGAAATGTTTGGTTACCCACAATACAGCCCGTAATTATCTCCCACTGAGTTTCATCTCTGCTCAAACGGACCGCTGGCTATGAAGACAACATTTTGGCACAGACAACGAGCTTTAGGCCAGCGTAGAGAATTGGCGGAAAGCACTGGCGGCTGCCTTCTATGATGAGGGTATTGGAAAGTTGGTACAACGCTACGACGAATGTCTGAGTCAGAACGGCGACTACGTAGAGAAGTAGCTGAAAGGTGTAGCTAACTGTTACAAATGAAACATTTTTGATTTTCACTGTGATTTTCATTTCGCGATCAATCGTAACTTACTTTCTGGACAGCCCTCGTAGTTTCTCATCTGCTCCTATTCCCTTAGTGTTCTACGATGCTTGTAGCACATGTATCCAGCAGAGAAAATGGTCCAGCTAATGCATAAACAATCATATTTCCTTCAACAGCGGGAGATGCAAATATTATTCTGTTGGATACCAGGGCACGTGAAAATTTGTGAAATGAACTAGCAGACCAAGCTGCCAAGGAGACCTGCTGGAAACGTGACACGCCGCAATGTACCATTCCTCTATAAGCCTTCATTTCACTGTTGTGTCAGATCCATGCCATAGTGGTGGTAGGGTAAGGGAAGGGGGAGGTGGTTGGCAGTGAGGGACAACAAAATGTTGTTGGTGAAGGCAACTGTCTGCCTGTGGCGTTCCTCGCGCCGTTTCTCGGATCGGATGAAGTGACCGTGATCCACCTCCGAATTGGCACTGATCTTTAACATATGGCTACACACTACAGCGAGAGGATTCCCCAGTATGTGATGGCTGTGGTGAGCAAATCACTGTAGGGCACATTTTAACTGATTAGATTATGTGGTGTGAAGAGGGGGCGGGAGCGAATATCTGTAGGGATCTGCCCTCAGTTTCAGCTTACTAAGAGACGTGGGTGGCTAAGGTTTTAAAGTTTTGTGAAGTGTCTGGACTCCAGTTCAACCTTTCAGGCTAGATATTTAAGTGGGTTTCAGAGTGGCTCTTTATTCCAGCGGCTACTGCTGCATTATTTTGAATCTTTCTCCTTTCCTTTTTCCGTAAGTTTTCAGTGTTTGTTTTAGGGTGAGTCACCTAACGTTACCGCTGGATATATTTCGTAAACCACATCAAATACTGACGAACCGATTCCACACACCGAACGTGAGGAGAGGGGCTAGTGTAGTTGTTTAATACAAACCATACAAAAATGCACGGAAGTATATTTTTTAACACAAACCTACGTTTTTTTAAAATGGAACCACGTTAGTTTTGTTAGCACATCTGAACATATAAACAAATACGTAATCAGTGCCGTTTGTTGCATTGTAAAATGTTAATTACGTCCGGAGATATTGTAACCTAAAGTTGACGCTTGAAACCTCCGACGTTCAGTTGCGTGTTGTAACAAACACGGGCCACGGTCGGCGAGCAGCATCTGCAGGGACATGTTTACGATGACGACCGTGTTTACGAGTGTGGCTGTAGTGCACTGTTGTGGTTTGGTCTAGCTGTCGCAGGGTCCGCATGTACCGCTTGCAGCTATTGTTCATCTGCATTCGTCTCCGCACGCAGACCAACTGTAGTACACCGTGTTACCAGACGTCTGTGATAGTGTAGTGTTGTAGGAACTGTGACCATGGTGTAATCGAACTCTGAAAAGGCGGAGATGATACTCATCTATGGCGAGTGTCGACGAAATGCAGCTGAAGCCTGCAGGGTGTATGCAGAACGGTACCCAGACAGAGAGCATCCAACGTGCCGCACATTGCAAAACATCTACCGCCAACTGTATGCAACAGGCATGGTCGTAGCACGTAAATGGGTCCGTAACAGGCCCGTCACAGGAGAAGCGGGTGCAGTTGGTGTGTTAGCTGCTGTTGCCATGAACCCACACATGAGTACACGGGACATTGCGAGAGCCGGTGGACTGAGTCAAAGTAGTGTCATGCGCATACTGCATCGTCACCGCTTTCACTCGTTTCATGTGTCGCTACATCAGCAATTACATGGTGATGACTTTAATCATCGAGTGCAATTCTGTCAATGGGCATTAACAGAGAATGCGTTGCAGTTCTACCTGTTTACCGATGAAGCGGGTTTTACAAACCACGGGGCAGTGAATCTACGGAACATGCATTACTGGTCCGTGGACAATCCTCGCTGGCTCAGACAGGTAGAGCGACAGCGACCGTGGACTGTAAATGTATGGTGCGGAATCATTGGCGACCACCTCATTGGTCCTCACTTCATTGCAGGGGCCCAAACAGCTGCAACATACATCGCGTTTCTACAGAATGATCTGCCCACTGGAAACGCGTCGACGTATGTAGTATCAGCATGATGGTGCACCTGCACATTCCGCAATTAACACTAGGCTGACCCTTGACAGGATGTTCGACGGGCGTTTCATAGGACGTGGAGGACGCATAAATTGGCCAGCCCGTTCTCCTGATCTTACACCTCTGGACTTCTTTCTGTGGGGTACGTTAAAGGAGAATGTGTACCCCAGAGGATATGAAACAACGTATTGTGGCAGCCTGCGGCGACATTACACCAGATGTACTGTGGCGTGTACGACATTCATTACGCCAGAGATTGCAATTGTGTGCAGCAAATGATGGCCACCACATTGAACATCTATTGGCCTGACATGTCAGGACACACTCTATTCCACTCCGTGATTGAACACGGGAACCACTTGTGTACGTGTACCTCACCCCTAATGGTAATGTACATGTGTGTCAGTGAAAAAGACCAATAAAAAGGTGTTAGCATGTGGACGTAATGTGCTGTTCCAGTCTCTTCTGTACCTAAGGTCCATCACCGTTCCCTTTGGATCCCTACGTAATTCGGTTCTCTCCGATACACACGATCGAACAGCGGAGGAGTGGTACTCAAGCGTCAACTTTAGGTTACAATATCTCCGAATGTAATTAACATTTTACAATGCAACAAACGGTACTGATTACGTATTTGTTTATATGTTCAGATGTGCTAACAAAACTAACGGGGTTCCATTTAAAAAAACGTAGGTTTGTGTTAAAAAACTGAGTTCCGTGCATTTTTTTATGGTTTGTATTAACCAATTACACTAGCCCCTCTCCTCACGTTCGGTGTGTGGAATCGATTCGTCAGTATTTGATGTGGTTTACGAAATATATCCAGCGGTAATGTTAGGTGACTCACCATATATATATATATATATATATATATATATATATATATATATATATATATGTGTGTGTGTGTGTGTGTGTGTGTGTGTGTGTGTGTGTGTGTGTGTGTGCGCGCGTTTAGAGCGTCATTTGTGTTTTCCTTGTCGTTACAGTTTTTTAATGTTTTTGCGCCCTTTATCCAATCTCATTGAACAAGTTTTCGTATGGGCGCTAAAGGTCATGCTGTCGTGCACCCACTCCAACATATTATCATCCGTTTCACTGATAGCAAAGCAGAGACGTGACCCACGTCAGTGCTTGCGTTGTCACGCGCGTCACTTTCTGTCCTTACCTCGACTCTTTAAGTGATTATTACAGGCTAAGTGAGGGTTTAACTGTTTACTAGTGTTTATCGTGGACGTAGTTTCTGACACAGTGAAATGAAAGTGTACGCAGACGCGGAGACAGCAGATGCCCGTTTGTCGTGTGCAGTAGCATACGGTAACGGTCGTGCTACTCCATGTTTCTACTGCGAAAGATTTCCAGAAATTGATTTAATGTACTCCATACACAATAATGCTCCTACTTGTTTCAGTATGAACGATCGTCTGTTAAATAACAGATAACGTGAAAGATGGTTAAGAAGAGATGGACCAATCCCATGGCCTCCATTTTCTACAACTACATCTAAATAAACACTTTGCACGCACTGTACAATAGATGGCGGAGGGTATATCGTATCAGTATTCCTTTCTATTCCATACGCGTGCTGAGCGAAGGACAAATGACTGTCTCAATGCCTTTTTATGCACCCTGGTCCCTCGTATCTTTTTCTCATGACCCCTACGGGATATGTACGTTAGTGGCAGCATAAAGTCGCACAGTCATCTTCGCATACAAGTTCTCAAATTTTATCCAATACGATTCTGCGAGGGCTGGGCTATATCGACCTGTTACGATCTTAGCAGCATGTGCCTGAATATTTATTCGATGTCATTCGTACTTGACTAGAACTACAACACTGCAACAAATATCTTAGAATTGACTGCAATGACGACTGGTATGCGAATTCCTTTACAGATGCATTTCCCAAAAATCTTCCAACTGGTCTTCTACTCGCCTTCTCTGATACTGATATTGCGTGATCGTCCTACTTCATGTCGTTTCTTCTTATTAACCCTAAATCCCCAATCGAAGTGACGTGCTCAAGATGCTCACCACGAATATTGTAATTAGATATTATTGTGTATTGTACTGTGTGTATTAAACCGGGGACCTAGAAACGACGGAGAGGCTTCGTCCCGTAGTAGCGCTCAGTGGTTCACAACCCCACAACAGGCCACAGCAATCCACCCACCCCACCGGCGCCCCACACACAACCCAGGGTTATTGTGCAGTTCGGTCCCCAGTAGACCCCCCCCCCAGGAACGTCTCATACCAGACGAGTGTAACCCCAAATGTTTGCGTGGAAGAGTAATTAAGGTATAGGCGTACTTCTACATCTACATCTACATCTATACTCCGCGAGCCACCTTACGGTGTGTGGCGGAGGGTACTTATTGTACCACTATCTGATCCCCCCTTCCCTGTTCCATTCACGAATTGTGCGTGGGAAGAACGACTGCTTGTAAGTCTCCGTATTTGCTCTAATTTCTCGGATCTTTTCGTTGTGATCATTACGCGAGGTATATGTGGGCGGTAGTAATATGTTGCCCATCTCTTCCCGGAATGTGCTCTCTCGTAATTTCGATAATAAACCTCTCCGTATTGCGTAACGCCTTTCTTGAAGTGTCCGCCACTGGAGCTTGTTCAGCATCTCCGTAGCGCTCTCGCGCTGACTAAATGTCCCCATGACGAATCGCGCTGCTTTTCGCTGGATCATGTCTATCTCTTCTATTAATCCAACCTGGTAAGGGTCCCATACTGATGACCAATACTCAAGAATCGGACGAACAAGCGTTTTGTAAGCTACTTCTTTCGTCGATGAGTCACATTTTCTTAGAATTCTTCCTATGAATCTCAACCTGGCGCCTGCTTTTCCCACTATTTGTTTTATGTGATCATTCCACTTCAGATCGCTCCGGATAGTAACTCCTAAGTATTTTACGGTCGTTACCGCTTCCAATGATTTACCACCTATGGCATAATCGTACTGGAATGGATTTCTGCCCCTATGTATGCGCATTATATTACATTTATCTACGTTTAGGGAAAGCTGCCAGCTGTCGCACCATGCATTAATCCTCTGCAGGTCCTCCTGGAGTACGTACGAGTCTTCTGATGTTGCTACTTTCTTGTAGACAACCGTGTCATCTGCAAATAGCCTCACGGAGCTACCGATGTTGTCAACTAAGTCATTTATGTATATTGTAAACAATAAAGGTCCTATCACGCTTCCCTGCGGTACTCCCGAAATTACCTCTACATCTGCAGATTTTGAACCGTTAAGAATGACATGTTGTGTTCTTTCTTCTAGGAAATCCTGAATCCAATCACAAACCTGGTCCGATATTCCGTAAGCTCGTATTTTTTTCACTAAACGTAAGTGCGGAACCGTATCAAATGCCTTCCTGAAGTCCAGGAATACGGCATCAATCTGCTCGCCAGTGTCTACGGCACTGTGAATTTCTTGGGCAAATAGGGCGAGCTGAGTTTCACATGATCTCTGTTTGCGGAATCCACGTTGGTTATGATGAAGGAGATTTGTATTATCTAAGAACGTCATAATACGAGAACACAAAACATGTTCCATTATTCTACAACAGATTGACGTAAGCGAAATAGGCCTATAATTATTCGCATCTGATTTATGACCCTTCTTGAAAATGGGAACGACCTGCGCTTTCTTCCAGTCGCTAGGTACTTTACGTTCTTCCAGCGATCTACGATAAATTGCTGATAGAAAGGGGGCAAGTTCTTTAGCATAATCACTGTAGAATCTTAAGGGTATCTCGTCTGGTCCGGATGCTTTTCCGCTACTAAGTGATAGCAGTTGTTTTTCAATTCCGATATCGTTTATTTCAATATTTTCCATTTTGGCGTCCGTGCGACGGCTGAAGTCAGGGACCGTGTTACGATTTTCCGCAGTGAAACAGTTTCGGAACACTGAATTCAGTATTTCTGCCTTTCTTCGGTCGTCCTCTGTTTCGGTGCCATCGTGGTCAACGAGTGACTGAATAGGGGATTTAGATCCGCTTACCGATTTTACATATGACCAAAACTTTGAGGGTTCTTGTTTAGATTGTTTGCCAATGTTTTATGTTCGAATTCGTTGAATGCTTCTCTCATTGCTCTCTTTACGCTCTTTTTCGCTTCGTTCAGCTTTTCCTTATCAGCTATGATTCGACTACTCTTAAACCTATGATGAAGCTTTCTTTGTTTCCGTAGTACCTTTCGTACATGATTGTTATACCACGGTGGATCTTTCCCCTCGCTTTGGACCTTAGTCGGTACGAACTTATCTAAGGCGTACTGGACGATGTTTCTGAATTTTTTCCATTTTTGTTCCACATCCTCTTCCTCAGAAATGAACGTTTGATGCTGGTCACTCAGATATTCTGCGATTTGTGCCCTATCACTCTTGTTAAGCAAATATATTTTCCTTCCTTTCTTGGCATTTCTTATTACACTTGTAGTCATTGATGCAACCACTGACTTATGATCACTGATACCCTCTTCTACATTCACGGAGTCGAAAAGTTCCGGTCTATTTGTTGCTATGAGGTCTAAAACGTTAGCTTCACGAGTTGGTTCTCTAACTATCTGCTCGAAGTAATTCTCGGACAAGGCAGTCAGGATAATGTCACAAGAGTCTCTGTCCCTGGCTCCAGTTCTGATTGTGTGACTATCCCATTCTATACCTGGTAGATTGAAGTCTCCCCCTATTACAATAGTATGATCACGAAACTTCTTCACGACGTTCTGCAGGTTCTCTCTGAGGCGCTCAACTACTACGGTTGCTGATGCAGGTGGTCTATAGAAGCATCCGACTATCATATCTGACCCACCTTTGATACTTAACTTACCCCAGATTATTTCACATTCGCATTCGCTAATAACTTCACTGGATATTATTGAATTCTTTACTGCTATAAATACTCCTCCACCATTGGCGTTTATCCTGTCCTTGCGGTATATATTCCATTCTGTGTCTAGGATTTCGTTACTGTTCACTTCCGGTTTTAACCAACTTTCCGTTCCTAATACTACATGCGCACTATTTCCTTCAATAAGAGATACTAATTCAGGAACCTTGCCCTGGATACTCCTGCAGTTTACCAATATTACGTTAACTTTTCCTGTTTTTGGTCTCTGAGGACGGACGTTCTTTATCAACGATGATAATGTCCTCTCTGGTAAGCCGTCAGGTATTTTATCGTTTCGCCCAAGGGGGGGGGGGGGTCCCTCTAACCTAAAAAACCCCCGTGTGCACGCCACACGTACTCTGCTACCCTAGTAGCTGCTTCCGGTGTGTAGTGCACGCCTGACCTGTCTAGGGGGGCCCTACTTGGAGACAGTGTCTGCACAGCAATCGCCGACATAGTGTAACTGAGGCGGAATAAAGAGAACCAGCCAGCATTCGCTGAGGCAGATGGAAAACCACCTTAAAAGCCATCCACAGGCTGACCTGCACACCGGACCTCGACGCTAATCCGCCTGGCGGATTTGTGCCGGGGACCGGCACGCCTTCCCGCTCGGGAAGCATCGCGCTACACCGCGCGGCTAGCCGGGCGGGCAATTAGATACTATACTGTTCTTTCTCGTTGTTAGAGACATGCATCCACATTTGAAGAAAGATCCTATTCGTACACCAAGCGCAATTTTTATCCAAATCTTTCCGTAGTTCTTTATGATCGTTCATTGACGATATTCTCTTCTACAGAATCAGTAGTAATCACGATCATTCAGTAAGTAGTCTTATAGTGCTGTTAATCATAACTGATAAATCATTTATATATATTGGAAACATTATGTTTCTTTTACGCTTCCTTCAGGCACACGCGATATTATTGTTTCTGTTTAACATTCTCCGTCCAGTATAATCTTCTGGGTTCTGTCATCAGATATTTTTCGGAATTAAAATCACTGGAGTCTTTTTTTGGGGGGTGGGGAGTTGGGGGGTGGGAATGGGGATTTGAAATTCCTTGTGTATCGAAGCGTTGTTCAAGATGCAGCGAGTGTTCTTGTCCGTGTTACGGAATGCTACGAAACCATCTACCATAATTCAGAGACATATACGTCAGCGATTCCAGGAATCGGTGCAAAGAAGGGTTCTGTATTTATGGGTGCCACCGGTGGACATTTAGAGCATTTCTTGTAACAATGAGTTTCATGTGGTGTGCTGAATCGTTCTGTTCCTGTGTTCCATGAGCAACGCACACGAATAATTGTGAAACATGAGTTATGGGAAAGGGATAAAACGTTTCCAGAACCAAGCAAATATTTTTTTCCGAGTGTGAACAAGGTATTCTTGAAATTTGGCCGTATCTTTTGTTACACCCTGCGTATTTGAACACAAAATCCTACGAAGTGAATAGCGGATTGTGATGCAAGTGAACACTGTTACCGGTAGTAGTGGGGTCTTGATACCACTATGTTGCCATTAAAAAAACAAGTGACTGCGTCACGGATCGTTAACAGTTATCTGGTAGCATTAGTTTGAGTTTTCAGGAAAGAGGCCCAGTATCATGTTTAACAAGAGATTGGAGTTTCCATCTTCAGGACATCAGTACAATGTAGTCTTGGTTTAGCATCTTATTTCCTGAGTGATACAGAGCATTGAATATTATAAACCGAGTCGGAATTGAAAGTGTGGAATTCTCGGATCGTTCATGTGGAAACTTCTATCTTTTGTGACTTCAAACGCAAAGATTTCAGTATTCCCAAAATTTTCCGTAGCAACTCGTAACTTAATTTAAGCTGTAGGACCTCACTGATCAGTCACGAAACATATTAAAAACACGTTTCAAATAGAAGACTGTTTATTATCGTTTTATTATTTTATCAACAGTTAGGTTGTTGGAGAGCGTGCACTATCACGATTTAAAGACAATAGGTGGAAAAAATTTATAATCAAATTGTTAAAGGATCTCTGAATATTTACTTGCATTAATAGAGGGAAACCACGGAAACCTGTCATAATGACTAGTCGAAACTTAATGCAGCCAATGTGGTAAAGTGTTCAATTCATAATTTTAATAACTGCGTTACCTTTCTCAATCGTTACCATTGACAAAAATGGACAGCCATGTCATCTTTTAGAGATTTTACACACATGTATCTTTCTATCTTTGGAATACTCTTTTCTGCAGAAGGGGAGAGGCAAAAACATTGATGCAGTTTAAAAGAAACAACGTGACCCGCTATTACTAATGTTACCAACAGATAACAACCATTAATTTATTATACACTGTTGGAATATTTACTACCGAGAGAGCGAGCGAAAAATAAATGCTCAGTTTTCCCGGCGCTGTTACGGATAGATTTCCCACGCTCATAGCCTCCTAACCAGGCGTTCTACATCTATGTTTAGGACTTGAATTTGTGATTACGAGTATCTTAATACAGCGATCCTTGCTGAGATGAAATTCTTTCCATGTTCTCACGCAAAAGATTGTGTTGATAACACAGAATGGCATGTAGGTTATCTGTGAGTAGTTTCGCAACGTCGAGAGTCAGTAAAGATAATATATATTCGAAGGCCTTTTGTTACTGGATCTTCCCCTCTAGAGGTGATTATTGATTGAAATTCTGACAAGAGTGTGGCAAACAGAGTTTGCAGAGACACAGTCTGATTCGCTTCCTGCTACTTTGAAGAGAGGGTGTACATTGAGCGACTTTGTTCTCTAATTTACAATCAGATTTTAAAAAATGGTTCAAATGGCTCTGAGCACTATGGGACTTAACATCTATGGTCATCAGTCCCCTAGAACTGAGAACTACTTAAAACTAACTAACCTAAGGACACCACACAACACCCAGTCATCACGAGGCAGAGAAAATCCCTGATCCCGCCGGGAATCGAACCCGGGAACCCGGGCGTGGGATGCGAGAACACTACCGCACGACCACGAGCTGCGGACAAGCAGATTTTAAAAACATCTCATTGAAACGGATGTACTGCCGGTGGTCTGTGTTTTTCTAACACAATATTTCGATGTCGTACCTCGGCGTCTTATAGGTGCTTCCTGTGACTGAACGACAGGCTTTTTCTTTTTCTTTTTCACTTTTCATTCTCTGCCCTGAGGGGACAGAGCGGGCTGTTTTAGGGCTTGCTACTTGCCCTTTGCAGCCATAGGTTTTAACACTTTATTTTTAAACAATTATTACGTTCCTCTTGTTACATAGGGCAAGTTTTCTTTAGATCGTTAACAATTACAATCAAAATGTTAGGTAATATTACAATACAGTTTTTTTCTTTCTATTATAGTTCATAGTTATAGATAGATTACAGCATAAGTAATTTCTTATGTTACTATACATATACATATACATATATTTTACAGTTTTTATTTAACATTGGAAGCTATGTGGAGAGCATAACATACGGAACTGATGTCATCAATAGCAATATTAATAACAATATAGTAATAAAAGAATTCTTTTCCATTTTGTTAATTAGAGTGCAGAGCGAGGGAGGAGGAGTAGAGGGAGTCGGGATTTTATTTGGTATGTCTTGGTGGATGTTTTGTGGGCCATGTTCTTGTGTGCATGGTAGTGTTTGTGTTTTATTCGTGTGTTATTTCGTCTAGGTGTGGGAGGATGGTGGTATTTGTTGTTAGTGATGATAGGATGGTGGCGAGATCGGGGTATGTCTTTGCTGTGTTGTGTGCGACTGTGTGAGAGGATGTTGTGTATTTAAATTTAGGTTTCCTGTGTGTTCTTTGGTTGACTGTGATAATGTCCTCATGTCCGGTCTTTTGTTTAGGATATGATTTCCGTATCTGGCTCTCATTCTGGCTAATCTGGTTTGTAGTGGCTCCATTCTGGTTGCCTCATAGACTTCGTTGCTGGGTGTTATATATGGTAGACTTGCGATACTTGGTAAGAGTCTGCATTCCGTGCTAAACAGTTTTTTCGCGATCGGTGCATGTATGCCTTCCAGGGGGGCTGCTGCGTACTCTAAAACCGTACGAATGAAGCTCTTGTATGTATGTATTGCCGTTTGAGTGTTGCAGCCATGGAAGCGTCCCTGTACCTGTCGTATTAGGTTTTGTCTGAGCCGGGTTTTGTTAAGGAGGTGCGTCAGGTGGGTCTTCCAGAATGACAGGCTGACAGTGTCCCGTATTTAGTATGTCTGGACGGTGTCTGGGGTTCCCTACGCCGTCCGCTCCCGCTGCGACCGTGTCGGTTGGTTGCCAGAAGTCCCGTCTTCCGTCCGCGCCCGCTTCCGCTGTTTTCCCCGGTGGCAGCCGTTTCATGGCGTACCCAACCAGGTCCGCGCCCGCCAGGCGCGTTCCTCGCACTGTCCACAGGCTGCGTCTGCTGTTGGTGACCGTTCCGATTTTCTCCAACGCCCCTGTCATTCTCCTGGTCTTGTGTTTTCTTCCGTTGTTTTTGCAATAGGCCCAAAGCCCGGTTACACGCCGTGCTGAGTTGGTATCCAGCTTCCTGGTTTATCAAGTTCTCTGTCATCTTGATTTCGATCGATTCAGTGATGACGCTATCTCAAAATATGGGAGTCTGAGATAAGATCCTGTTTTTATCATAATTCATGGTGTGCTCAAGTTCCAAGCAATGTTCTGCTGTTGCCGATTTAGTGGCTTGTTGTAGCCTGGTATGCATTTGGTGCTCTTTATATCTTATGTCAACGGTCCTGGTGGTCCGGCCAATGTAAGACATACCGCATTCACATGGTATATGGTAGATACCAGGTTTTCTCAATCCCAGATCATCCTTAACCGTTCTAAGAAGCGCCCCGATCTTGTTTGGAGGGCAGAACGCACTCTTGATATTGTACTTTTTCAGTATTCTGCTGATCTTAGTAGATATAGGTCCTGCATACGGTAGAAAGGCTACCCTCCTGGTCTATTCTTCTTGTTCTTCTCCCTCAGTATCAGGTCGTCTGGAGGGATATAGCGCCTTGCGGATGTCCTTTGTTGAGTATCCGTTGTCTGCGAACACCTGCTATAGGTGTTCTACCTCTGCTGCCAAACTGTCTGAGTCGGACAGTGTTTTGGAGCGATGAACAAGTGTTCTCAGCACCCCATTCTTCTGTGCCGCATGATGGCAGCTGTCAGCCTATATGTAAAAGTCGGTGTGTGTAGGTTTTCTATACACACTATGCCTAATGCGCTGTCTGTCTTCCTTTTCGCCAGGACATCCAGGAAAGGAAGTTGAGCATTATTTTCTAGTTCCATTGTGAACTTAATGTTGGAGTGTCTCGAGTTCAGATGGTCAAGAAACTCGTGCAGTTTTCCCCAACCATGTGGCCAGATGACAAATGTATCATCAACATAGCTAAAGAAACTGGTCGGCTTGTAGGCAGCGGTCGAAAGTGCCTCATCCTCGAATCTCTCCATAAACAGATTTGCTACTACCGGAGGTAAGGGTATACCCATCGCCACTCCTTCAGTGTGTTAGAAAAACGCAGACCACCGGCAGTACACCCGATTCAACCAGATGTCACAAAATCGCTGGGAAAGTCTAAGGAATTAGATTTTAAAAAGCTTGGAACTTCCTGGCGGAATCAATTGCTGGGCGGTGACCGAAACCTGAAAATTTGCCTGTGCAGTTGATTATCTTGCTAGCTGAACATCCAGACGTGACTCACGATACCCCCTCCCCTCACACATACACATGTGCCAGTTTTGTATTTTATGTGATCTCCCTAAATTATTTAGGCGTATGAGAGTGTAACGTATAAGCAGAAAATATAAAAATATGTGACGTCTGTGAAAATGGACTCGATAAACAACCTGAGCCATCAGTAAACGGAATCTAACCTGCATAACACTGTGTGCATGTTGTATTAGTGTCAGATTCACTGTCATTTAAGCCCTCAACAGATCGTTACATGAAAAAATTAACATTTGGATAAGCTATCTGACTGCGTATTTGAACAAGAAATTACAAGTGACACAGAATCTCGCTGGTGCAACGGAATTTACTGAATTAGAGTGCATGACATGTTGTGGCGTGTCAGTGTCTGTGTTTTGGCTCTAAGTTTTACATTCACCTCTTTACGTGACTGCGTTTTTCCATGTGGTTTACAGCAATTTGTAGCAGCATGCAGCAGCAGCGGCTAAAGCTTATTGTTACTAAAAATGAATTTAATAAAAAGGAGTCTGTTTGGGTCCTGTTAATTACTAAATAGCTCGTGAAGAAGGATTTCATAAATTAAGTCTATTTAAAACTTAAGAAATTCTAATGACCAATAATAGACAATGACAATTACATAAGTATAAATAATGGCTGAATGCCTGATTAACAAATTACTTCAATTTCAAAGTTACATCAACATTTAATAACCACAACATATTTATTAATTAGATGTGGAGAATAATAATTATTATTTGGAGCATAAGGAGGCATCCTTAACTGACAAGCAAAACATGGAATTATTGCAAATTCGGACTAACAAACACGAGCCTAACCCTGCAATTGCTTTTGCGCTATGCTTGCGAATTTTACCTTGAATTCCATCCGTCTAAATCTCTCCTGGCTATATAGATGAAATCAGGCCTTGAGTTTGGTAAGATCTGCCATCACCGACGTGAGGGCAGTTTGGCATGTCTTCTGTCTCCGAGCTCTCCAGTGACACTAATACTTCCGCTCTCACAGACGGACCTCATCTCACAACAATGCTTAGAATCGCGCTCCCATGTTTCGCCCTCAGATTGTTATTACCGATTTCTGAGTGCTTATACAATGCAAAGAATAGCGTTGACTATATTGTTTTGAGTGCTTACTCAATGCAAAGAATAGCGTTGACTATATTGTTTTCAATGTAATGGAGAGTTCTGGCACACTCCTTACAGCACGAACGGCCTTTTGAAAAGATATACTGCGGATTTCAGACCCCACCCTTGTGCATCCGAACTTCTATTCCATCTCCAATGACCATATCGTCAACGGGGCATTAAACCCCAACCGTCCTTCGACACTGTTAGTCGTGACCCACCTATCAGGTAGAGGTAATATGCAAGGACAGTCCTTGCGTGCGTAAATTTGTACTCCTATGGCTATCGAACGTCGTGTAGTGGAGAGTGTGTAATATGTATCAGAATATGACGCTATTCGAAATGAGAAAGTTGGGTAACAGTTCTTGGTTCCACGCTCTCGCTTCCTTTCATTGTATCAGTTTATCCACGATAAATCAAAACACGACAGCATACTTCACCACCAATTATTACTATCATACATGCGACACCGATATACATACACATGGGGGAAGAGGAAAAGGAAACGTAACAACATCAGTGTTTCAATATGATCCATATGATCCACGATAATTGGCCATAACGTCCTGAATGGAACCGATAGTTGGGCGGACATAGGCCTAACATGTGCAGTGACACTGATCAACTGCAGAACCCCTATCCGTTAAAATCGTAATATTTTACTTCCATATGAGATGCGAAAGTAAAGTTTGACAATGTTTTTAGCCACCAGCGTAAGGACAAATAGATTCTATGCACTTAAGATTTTTGATCCATCATCTCAGCAACATAGTCAACATTACTCAAGACAGAAAAACTACTTGTTATATTTAACTCTCATTAGCCGAATGTACGAGGGCGTGCAGAAAAATAATGTCTCCTAATTTTTCATGTGAAAGCTCTTAGTTTTTTAATTAAAATACACATTATTAACATTCTATATCTCTATTCTTCACGTCTACATATTTGCAGCCATCTTGCACTGGAGGACTCCGAATTGCAGCGTGTAACATGGCAGTGTGTAACGTCGGTGCGTGAGAAACAGTGTGCTATAATCGAGTTTAGAAATCGAAAAGGATATCCTCACACGGAGCACCCCATCCTTCAGAATAATAATGCCAGACCACACACGAGCACTGCGACATCTGTAACAATCGAACGCCTTGGGTTCACTGTCATCGATCTTCTTCCAACAGTCCTGACTTGGTCCCATCCGATTTTCATCTGTTTCAAAAACTTAAAGAACACTTCCAAGGACTTCACTTTGCTGATAATGAAGCGGTGTAAGCCGGGGTCAGGTTGTGGCTATGTCAACAAAGCCAAACGTACTAGAATGACGGTATCAACAAACTGGTCTCTCCTTGCGAGAAATGTGTTCGTCACCAGAGTGACCATAATGAGAAATAAATATGTAGACATGAAGAATAAAGGTGTAGAATGTTAATAATGCGTGTATTATTTAAAAGATTTAAGAGTTTTCACATAAAAAATTCGAAGGCATTACTTATCACAACGCCCTCGTATATACACTCCTGGAAATTGAAATAAGAACACCGTGAATTCATTGTCCCAGGAAGGGGAAACTTTATTGACACATTCCTGGGGTCAGATACATCACATGATCACACTGACAGAACCACAGGCACATAGACACAGGCAACAGAGCATGCACAATGTCGGCACTAGTACAGTGTATATCCACCTTTCGCAGCAATGCAGGCTGCTATTCTCCCATGGAGACGATCGTAGAGATGCTGGATGTAGTCCTGTGGAACGGCTTGCCATGCCATTTCCACCTGGCGCCTCAGTTGGACCAGCGTTCGTGCTGGACGTGCAGACCGCGTGAGACGACGCTCCATCCAGTCCCAAACATGCTCAATGGGGGACAGATCCGGAGATCTTGCTGGCCAGGGTAGTTGACTTACACCTTCTAGAGCACGTTGGGTGGCACGGGATACATGCGGACGTGCATTGTCCTGTTGGAACAGCAAGTTCCCTTGCCGGTCTAGGAATGGTAGAACGATGGGTTCGATGACGGTTTGGATGTACCGTGCGCTATTCAGTGTCCCCTCGACGATCACCAGTGGTGTACGGCCAGTGTAGGAGATCGCTCCCCACACCATGATGCCGGGTGTTGGTCCTGTGTGCCTCGGTCGTATGCAGTCCTGATTGTGGCGCTCACCTGCACGGCGCCAAACACGCATACGACCATCATTGGCACCAAGGCAGAAGCGACTCTCATCGCTGAAGGCGACACGTCTCCATTCGTCCCTCCATTCACGCCTGTCGCGACACCACTGGAGGCGGGCTGCACGATGTTGGGGCGTGAGCGGAAGACGGACTAACGGTGTGCGGGACCGTAGTCCAGCTTCATGGAGACGGTTGCGAATGGTCCTCGCCGATACCCCAGGAGCAACAGTGTCCCTAATTTGCTGGGAAGTGGCGGTGCGGTCCCCTACGGCACTGCGTAGGATCCTACGGTCTTGGCGTGCATCCGTGCGTCGCTGCGGTCCGGTCCCAGGTCGACGGGCACGTGCACCTTCCGCCGACCACTGGCGACAACATCGATGTACTGTGGAGACCTCACGCCCCACGTGTTGAGCAATTCGGCGGTACGTCCACCCGGCCTCCCGCATGCCCACTATACGCCCTCGCTCAAAGTCCGTCAACTGCACATACGGTTCACGTCCACGCTGTCGCGGCATGCTACCAGTGTTAAAGACTGCGATGGAGCTCCGTATGCCACGGCAAACTGGCTGACACTGACGGCGGCGGTGCACAAATGCTGCGCAGCTAGCGCCATTCGACGGCCAACACCGCGGTTCCTGGTGTGTCCGCTGTGCTGTGCGTGTGATCATTGCTTGTACAGCCCTCTCGCAGTGTCCGGAGCAAGTATGGTGGGTCTGACACACCGGTGTCAATGTGTTCTTTTTTCCATTTCCAGGAGTGTAGTAAAGAACAGCCATAAACTTAAAATAAATTTTTTGGACCACATCCTACTTCAGCCAAACTGCCAAAGTGACCAGAGTGCTCTTACTGTTGTATTCACCTAGGGCGAGGAGGAAGGGAGTCACAGCACATCATCCGAATTGCTTACAGTACAAGTGACACTTACTAGGCGTTGCAGAAGCCGGTTTGTGCAGACTGTCTAGAAATTGATCATAATTATTACAGCTCACATTAAAAAAGTAAAAAACTTAGTCCCTTGGAAAGAAGAAAATTTCGCGACACACACGCTATAGTTACCCGTCACACAGTAAAATGTTGCGACACATCGGTTGAGAAACGCCTAATACTGCAATATGTGGCAGGAGAGAATGGGAACACTGGCGTATCGTAACGTGTTAAAATAACACTTAACGTGACACAATGTTGTATCCAGCATAACAATGTAATATGCATCAGTGTATGCTCTTTAGGTACAGTAATCAACAAAACTGATCAATATATTACGTATTTCTAAGTTCACATAAGTTAAGAAACAATAAATATACATACAAATGAATCAGGAGACAAAATATGTGCTGAAAAATTTAAACAAATTTTCAGGAAATTATCAGTGTCAACCTCAGTTAGTAAACCTGTGGCCTCAGGAGGGTGACATTTTCCAAAAGACTGGGGTTCACAAATAGCTTTAGATCATACACATAAATCCACATTTGCAGCCACTTGAGTATCAGAGTCAGTTTCATAAAATGCCTCTTCGAGCGCAGGCAGAGAATCTACCGTACCTGCTGAATCTGTAATAGACGTTTCACTCGCTGGTCCAGTTGACACAGTGTTATCGGACTACCATCAGTTACTGTCGTACGGTTTGAAACTGTACATCATCTGCATCACAGTCTCCTCCAGATTCTACATCGTCTGCTTGCTCTTCTGTAAGTTCTTCCCAGCAGGTCATTAGATGATGATCCAGAATTTCATCCGCCATGGAACTATGCCACCTCTGCGAAGTCATTTCTGTAGATCTAAAAGAAATATAGAGATATTCACGAATGTCGGTATGCTCCCTCTAACTATAAAAACGAGCCAAAATGAGTCATTAATATGCCTGCTGTATTCAGTTACGTGCATAAACTCTTTTCGTCAAGTTTCACGTTTTCAGTAATCAACCTACATGTGCCCTTTCAGCAAAAACAATTTATATTATTTCCGTGACTATCATATTCGATGTAATTTTTGAAACAATATTATCTGTAATGTTTATTCGTCATTAGAAGCATTTCACAGCATATAATCAGCAAAACTGAATGTAATTAGGAACTGAATTCACGAAAATCTATTTGCTTACAGCTACGGCGAGGAAGAAAACTAGCTGTAAACAAGTTTACTAACAACTCTCTTGTTGTTTTTAACTTTATAGCGTAGAAAATGTTACTGTGGATTGAACTTAACGATGTTTATATCAGAAGACATCACAAAGGTAATTCCACAGGCGACAAACTCTAGATGAACACAAAACCAGCTCTGAAAACGAATGACTCAAAGTCCATCGATAAATAGGGGCATCAAAGGCCATCGATAACTCTTCGTGCCATTGCCCACCGTTCACTGGTACCTCAGACATACCGACGTAAAAACGTAAAAACGGTATTCACGTTTGTCGGAGAAACTATTGTGAATATGTTAATACCAATACAATCGATTGTTCATGGTAAATTTAAGACCAGTGATATATACAGGTATATTTGCCAGTGTCACTTAAGGGATTAAAGTATCCACGAAAACTTTATCTAAATGCTTTGAAACATTGTAAAGACTCACTGTGCCGAAACTCAAAATTAGTGAAAGAAACATAAAAGATGATCGCAAATACAACAAAAGTGAACCGGACTATGAAAAACCGTGATTCAGACGAATAGCTGTCAGTCAGACTTTGGGAGTATTCTGAATGTCCCACAATTTCGCTGATCTGTCGAAATAGTTTAATGAGAGGATCTAGCAACAAATGACTTTTAGTTACGCTATATTAATAATGTAAAGCAAATAACCCTCTCATTAATACGTATTATGGCACAAGTTTGTGATGATGTGCATTAAACCATACTTGAACAAAAACACGCAAATAAAAATCTTATGACAATTTGTAATACAGTACGTAATAAGTGGCTTAATGAAATATAATTAAGTTAAATACCTTCTTCAAACGTTCAAATATACACGCAATTGTATGTCAATATTCATTCATTTCACGTGCCTTAAAGGTTGCACAGTCATGTCCTTATAATAGTAAACAGTATTATAACTGCGATTCACCATTACTAACGGTTTAACTTTTTCTGAAAAAGTTGTGCGGCGATGAACCCCCTGAAAGGCCGAGGCCCGTATCATGTACAACGAATGTAGTGATAAACCACCTGCGGGTTACCGTAATTTTAAATAATATCGGAGACAATTTCACCTGCTGCTATAAGAGAAGAAAGGATCCAAGGTTAGCGTTAAACACTTCGTCGACAGCGATGCTAGAGTCGGTGTAACAATTCATTGATATCTTAATTTTTTTTCATTTTTACCTTTAATCTGTCCCATTATTTGCTAATACTGAAACTGTTGGTCTAGGCAACACTAAGTCGCAACCTTCGACACTATAAACACGGGCTGAGCGAAAATATGGGAACACCGCGAGAAAAGCATGTTTGAACATATATGGAGATCTTAGTCAAGCCTGCAGGTTGTGCTGTTTTATTTGACCACGAACGGCACCTGTTCAATGTCCTCAGTAAGTTGCAAGCGTGAGTCGTGGTTAGAACAGTATCGAGAATGCATCTTTTCGAGCTAAGTGAATTCGAACTTGGGTAAATTGTAGGTGATCGTAAGGTGGGCGCTTCCGTAACCAAGGTAGCCGAAGTGTTGGGTGTTTCAAGAGCCACCAAAGCGAAGATTTATAGCGCAAATAGGGGAAGCGAAAACACGTTCCGGTACGTCACAACGTGTACGGAATTGCGTACTGGGTGAACAGACGTTCACTGAAGAGGATTCTGAGAAAAAAATAACAGTATGCCAGCCGCAAAAGCCACTGCAGGACTGGATATTGCACTCGCAAAGCACAACAGCACCAAAAAAACACGAAGGGAGCTCCAGAAGTAGGGTACTGCAGCACGAGCTGGAATTCCAAAATCACTCATTAGTGAAGCCAGTGCACGTAACAGGTAAACGTGGGGACGAAGCCATAAAACCTGAACTATGGAGCTATGGAGAAAGCCATTTAATTGGATGATTCGTATTGGACATTGTTTCGAACTTCTGGCCGAGTTTACGTCCAAGACTGAAACATGGCCGGGGTTCTGCGATGATTTGGGCAGTCATGAGTACTCTGCACGGTCGCATTACAGCCAAGGATTATGCGGCTATTTTAGCTGATCAGATCCCTCCTATCGTACAATGTTTATTCCCCAATGGTGATGCTGTGTCCCAAGAACACAGGGGCCCTGTTCACACGGCTCGCATCGCCCATAATTGGTTTTGTGAGCATAAGAGTGAATTGTTGCATATTCCCTGGCTACCCGTCACCAAATCTCAATATAATTGAGTCTTTGTGATCTACTTTGGATTGGAGGATGAGAGATCGCTATCCACCCCTATCAGCGCTACCTGAACTTGGCACTATCTTGCAGAAAGAATGGTATAAGATTCCCTTGAAAACCATACTGGACCTGTATTTATCCATTCCGACACGACTGCAAGCTGCTCTGAATGCCAACGGTTTTGCTACACTGCATTAGGCATAGTAATGTGTTGTGTTTTTATGTTTCCATATTTTTATGCATCCGCTGTATATGGCAACAAGAAGTTACTATGCCTGAATGATGGAAACAACAAAGTTCCGTTTTCAGAAGTTTAAATTGTAATTCGAATTTCATGACGCACGTGGAAATAAGTAATAACTAATGACAAACAGAAAATATTTGAACTTAATTACAAGATTGTACATTTTTAAGTATCATGAACCACACGTACAGCGACTCAGCATCACCTAATTTAATTCGACTACACTGCATTATCCTTGTTTTCCTTTTTCATCTTATAGTGTATTTTCAAGACACTATATATCCCACTCAACTATTTTTTCAACTGCTTTACGTGCCCGCCCCCGGTAGCTGAGTGGTCAGCGCGGCACGATGTCAATCCTAAGGACCCGGGTTCGATTTCCCGCTGGGACGGAGATCTTCACCGCTCAGGGACTGGGTGTTGTGTTGTCCTGTTCATCATCATTTCATCCCCATCGACGCGCAATTCGCCGAAGTGGCGTCAAATCGAAACACTTGCACCTGGCGAACGGTCTACCCGACGGGAGGCCCTAGTCACACGACATTTATTATTTAACTCCTTTACGTGGCTGGCAACTTTACGGTCTCAACGGCAAAAATCAAAGTTTTTATTTGTTCTCCCTGAAGTTCAACTGGCATTCCAAATTTCTGCTTGGTTTCCTTTACCGTTTGCCCAATGTAGGCATTGAATGACATCGGCATGGACTGCAAACACGCCTCAACTACTGCTACCCTCCCCTAACATGCCTTTCGCCTCTTATAAAAGTAGTCTGAGTTTCGTACAAGTTGTAGATACCTCTTCGTTTCCTGTACTTTGTTCCCGCTACCTTCATGCTGTATTCTAGTCTTCACAAATTTTATAAACGTAGATTTGGCTTTCCTAAGATTAGTTGTGTGGTCAATATCGCTTGAACCCTCCGGAACTCAAACTGACCTTCCGGAGGACAGCTTCTACGAGTCTGTACAATCTTTCGTAAATATATGGCGTCAGTTATTTTCTTAACCATGACTTATTAATTGGTCGTTCAGTAATATTCACACACGCCAGCACCTGTCTCTTTAAAATTGGAATTATTAGATTCTTTTTGACGTCTGATGGTACTCGTATGTAGCCTTTCTAGTATATCTTGAACACTACGTGGAATAGTTTTGTCGTCTCTGCCTGTCCCAAGGATCTTGATGATTAGGGATGGAAAAAATTGTAGAGGCCAGATTACAGAATCATTCTACGCACTAGCCGATGGAGAAACAGGGTTATTGATGGGCCATCGCATTAAAGAAAAACATATCTCGAATATCTCGATTAGGCTAAAATTTCTGCTGTTGGCGCCTAATGTCATGATCAACAGCCTGCCGTTAATAGAGATCGCCATCAGTTATGGACCCTATTGTGGAAAAAAAAGGTTCAAATGGCTCTGAGCACTATGGGACTTAACATCTATGGTCATCAGTCCCCTAGAACTTAGAACTACTTAAACCTAACTAACGTAAGGACAACACACAACACCCAGTCATCACGAGGCAGAGAAAATCCCTGACTCCGCCGGGAATCGAACCCGGGAACCCGGGCGCGTGAATCTATTGTGGATACATGGCTTCTACACAGTAGAACACCTCTCACTTCATTTTTGGACAACTACGAAATGTGAGCGACCTTGCCACTGAAGACTATTCACGTCCTTACTGTGGGCGTAGAAGCCACCACTCTATATGAATATAGCTCCTAAACGCACCACGTGGAGCAAAGAGCTTTGACTGTGATCAGAAGTTACTCTTTCAAATTCCACACCGTTTTTCATCCAGCCCTTCACTCATTGAAGGTTGCAGAAAGATTGTCCTACAGTGATCCAGGCATCGGATTGTGCTAAAAAAATGATAGTACTTGCCCTTTACTAATGCCACCACAATACACATATCAAAAAAGTTTTGCATCACCTTAGTTACGGGAGTTCCGGAAGCTGCACAGAAAACTGGAATAGAGATCAACATAAAAATCATTTCCGCCCTTTTTATTGGTAATGAAAACCACACATTGCATGTTGTACCACCACACAGCGAGACCTTCAGAGGTGGTGCTCCAGACTGCTGTACACATCAGCACCTCTAATAACCTGTAGCACGTCCTCTTGCATTGATGCATGCCCGTATTCTTCGTGGCATACTATCCACAAGTTCATCAAGGCACTGTTGGTCCAGATTGTCCCACTCCTCAACGGCGATTCAGCGTAGATCTCTCACCCTCAGAGTGGTTTGTGGGTCACGTCGTCCACAAACAGCCCACTTCAATCTATCCCAGACATGTTCGATAGGGTTCATGTCTCGAGACCATGCTGGCCACTCTAGTCGAGCGACGTCGTTATCCTGAAGGAAGTCATTCACAATATGAGCACGATGGGAACGCGTATTGTCGTCCATGAGACGAATGCCTCACCAATATGCTGCCGATATGGTTGCACTATCGATCGGAGGCATTCACGTATCGTACAGCCGTTACGGCCACACATAATGCCACCCCATAAACAGCAGTGAACCTCCACCTTGCTGCACTCGCTGGACAGTGTGTCTAAGGCGTTCAGACTGACTGGGCTGCCTCCAAACACGTCTCTTACGATTGTCTGGTTGAATCCATATGCGACACTCATCGGTGAGGAGAACGTGATGCTAATCCTGAGCGGTCCATTCGGCATGTTACTGGGCCCGTTTGTATCGCGCTACATGGTGTCGTGTTTACAAAGATGTACCTCGCGATGGACGTCGGCAGTGAAGTGGCGCATCAAGCAGCTTATTGCGCACAGTTTGAGTCGTAACACGACGTCCTGTGGCTGTATGAAAAGCATTATTCAACATGGTGGCGTTTCTGTCAGGGTTCCTCCGAGCCATAATCCGTAGGTAGCGGTCATCCACTGCAGTAGTAGCCCTTGGGCGTCCTGAGCGAGGCATGTCATCGACAGTTCCTGTCTCTCTGTGTCTCCTCCATGTCCGAACAACATCGCTTTGGTTCACTCCGAGACGCCTGAACACTTGCTTTGTTGAGGGCCCTTCCTGGCACAAAGTAACAAAGCGGACGCGATCGAGCCGTGGTATTGATCGCCTAGGCATGGTTGAACTACAGACAACACGAGCCGTGTATCTTCTTCCTGGTGGAATGACTGGAACTGATCGGCTGTCGGACCCCCTCCGTCTAATAGGTGTTGCTCATGCATGGTTGTTTACATCTTTGGGCGAGTTTAGTGACGTCTCTGAACAGTCAAAGGGACTGTGGATATTGGATACAATATCCACAGTCAACATCTGTCTTCAGGAATTCCGTGAATCAGGGTGATGCAAAGCTTTCTTTGATGTGTGTACATACAAAGAGAGAACTCCCCAAACTTATCTAACGAGGCATACTCAATTTTCCTTTGGGATTCATTACGGAAGCGCTCTAATGTAAAAATGTTGATTGAGAAGATCTAACTTGAGGTAGATATTTTTGAGAATATATGGCGGTAGCGCAGAATTGTATAGAAGTGGATCATGGACTGTTGGGATAACAGGGAGAAAAGAATTGAGACGCTGAAAATTAAGAATACTGATAAGATAAAGAATGAGGAAATTTTCCATAAAATCAATGAGGAATGGAATATATGGAAAAGACTAGCAAGAAGAAGGGACAGGACGATACGCCATTTGTTAAGATAGTCAGCAAATAAATTCTTTGGTTCTAGAGGAAGTCGTAGAGTGCTGTCAGAAAAGCTGGAAAATTTTTGACGCCTTTTACGTGAGAGTCGTTGGACTTCACTTGAATCTTCCAGAGTAGTCTCTAGCTCGCAAGTACAGAGAGCACAGCACCGCTGAGTGATTAGCAGAACTGAAATTTCATGAACACTGTATAATAATGAACGCCAGATGAAAGCAAAGAAGAAACTAAATGAAGACACTCTACGATTAATTACCTTCGTGATATAAACTGTTACGAACTTCAAAAAATGGAATTAATATTATCTTTGCGCATTCTTTCTTTTATCGTTTTGCTGTAAAACTGCCTTTATCTTGGCAGAACATAGCATTCGCTTCAGTAACAGTCTCACATGTTTACTTTCATTGATTTATAGTTATCTGTGTGCCAGGCCAGCTGTCCACCGCTGCTAATCGCGAAAGACTCCCATAGAGAATGTAATTAGACGTTTTAATTTGTGCACTCCCCCTTGTCAAAGCTTTAGTGCCTGTAAGAAGACATCTCTGTGCAAAACATCGTCTACCGATGACTTTGTTGGTACAGCACTAGTATGAACATCTTTGAGAGACTGGAGGGCGAGATCATGCTGGGAAAGCGTGGCGCCGTACTAGATTTATGCTGCTTTATCCACTGCTGTTAACCTTTGACTACATTTGTTCTCCTTACCTTACGCTCAGTAAAGAGACTTCTCCAAGCTTCTGATTATTAACCTCTCTCTGTGTCTTAAACGATTCGAATAAATGTAAATGGTTGTTCTCAAATAATAACTCAAAACTCGAAATTCATCCAGGAGATCAAATTACGTCCACAGCTCTGTATGTGCGAGCTACACAATTCCGAATAACCCTGCGTGTGTGCGAAATACCAAATTATACTCTGATTCGTAACCCTTATTAAGTTGTCTGTCCCCCTCAGGTACCGGTTTCACTCGTTCACCGTTCGGCTTTTGAACTGTTTCAGTCGACCTTCTGATTTCAGGCAGCTTAAATTTATCTTGTGTCTCAAAATTTCCTCAACCTGAGCTTCTGCCATATCTCTCGAGTGATTTTCCCACACAAGATAAGGATCCGCGAGGCTTCCTATTGTTGGAAGCCTATACTTATCAGAATATTTTCTCTTTGTCTGCTGCCTTATCGTTTATTTTTCACGCTCTCTCTTCGAAAACCAGTTTCGTCTAGATACAGAATTTTTCTCTACTTAACAGTCAGACTTGCATAATACATTACATTTCAATCCAGATTTTGTGGTAGAATCATTGTGCTATTCTGGTGTAGACCACATATTTTTGAAGGGGGAGGGGTTAGTAGAAATTAGATGTCAGGCTGCCGACTGACAATTTGCGCAGCTAAAAAATTACTGCTCAGTTGCTGAGGAGCGGCCATACAAGAAACTGGAATAATCAAAACACTGCTGCAATGTAACTATCGATTCTAGTAGCAGCGATAGCTGTGTTTCTGGTTGCATTTACTCCGAATACTACCTTCCTTTTGCAAGGTCCTTAAGGAATGTTTTATAGCCAGACAAAATTGCTTCCAAGAACTTGATACCCACGAATAGTAGTGATCACTTTTGTGAGGAGATGAAAATAATCACATGGATCCCATCTGACGTGTGCAGTTGAGGTGGAAGAACTTGTTTTTGTATTCTTCAGCTGTGTGGGCAGTTGCTTTGGATACAACGATACATAATTGTAATGGACCGTGAGAGATAGTTACGTACCGAACGGCTCTTAACTCGATCTATCTGTAAGACAATTATTAATTTCCAATATTACCGATCCTAAGCTTTCGAGTTTGGATCCTCTGTCAGTCCTAGGATTTTTATCTGTCGCTTTACGCGTCTTTAACCTCTGACAATG